>NC_061115.1:109735222-109941506 GCF_002878395.1 Capsicum annuum | reverse complement strand
CCAATATGCCTAAGTCCACAATCATCCACAAAATCTCTAAAAAATTGAGTCAAAGATATGTCGGGACTTGCCCCCGATAATATCCAAGTACCAAACCTATAAAAATCTATGAAATAAAATAACATGACTATGAGAGGTAGGTTTTTTGAGGTTTTTTGATGTATGAAAGCTAACCACTTCAAAGTCAATGCACGAGTTTGTTCGAACACCTATTCACTGCGTAGAAGATGAAAAAGATGTTTTGATGCCTATGTTTCATGGGGACGTAGCATTCAGAGATGGTTAGTGATTCGATCGCTAGCATGTAACTCAAGGATAAGGATAAAATAACATCACAATTCCAGACAAGTAAATATGTATCATATTTAATCATATTCACACTTTTATCCTTACATATAGATATATCACATGCTAATCAAGTTATCAAGAGTTAATAGCATTCTCAAATACTTCAATCATATGATACGAAATAGAGGACTAGAACATTCCACGCTTAGGTTCACACCATCCTCATTAGGCATAAGACTTTCAAAATTTATATATGATTAGTCAAGGTACTTCATCAATGGTTACACTTCATTAAGCAAAGGGACTACAAACACATAGTTGTTTATTGAAAGAAGGATCTACACATATACCATAATACTTAGGCATGGATTTCTAATCACATGATCACACCTTTAACAAAACATAAAACTCTACTCATATTTGATTAGCCATAGAACTTTAGTCATGAGATAAAACTTTAATCATGAGCCATCATATTTGATTGGCTATGTAATTTTAATCACTAAATGGAACTTTAATCATGATCCATCATATTTGATTGGTTGTGGAACTTTAATCACGAGATAGAACTTTAATTACAAGCCATCGTATATGATTGGCTATGGAACTTTAATCAAATGATGTAACTTTAATCATAAGCCATCTTATTTTATTGGATATGGAAATTTAATCACGAGATGGAACTTCAATCATGGGCCATCATATTTTATTGGTTATGGAACTTTAATCACCAAATGGAACTTTAATAACGAGCCAACATATTTGATTGGCTATGGAACTTTGAATGGAACTTTAATCATGATAACTCAATAGATGGCCAACAAGCCTTTTCCAACCATCCACAAGTATTCACATTTATTTAAGCATTATCATGACTCATTCATGTCCACTATGACAATTCAATAGATACGCATTTGACCTTCACACAACTATTTAACCATTGATCATTTCAATAGGCCATATGAATTGGTTCAATACATCATTAATTAAATTTATGGTCACAAAGGCCCACATATCCATTCAAAATACTTTGGCAATTTTTCACCATATTCTTTAGTTTTACTATAAGATTTATTTGGTATATTTGCACTTGGTCTTGGTTTTATTTTTGCAAGAAATAGGTTACAAAAGCTGGCAAGGGATCAAGACTTGGTTTAACTAAGCGCTAAACCTGAGAAACTTTTTCATCAAAGAAGAAGAGAAGAACACCTTCTTCCTTAAATTCCATAAATCCAAGAAAACCAAGAGAATCCTGCTATAATGGTTGCAGAACAACAAGAATGCAGGATGGTTCGAGAAGTGGCAGTCCCACTTCCGACGAACTTGACTTTCCCAATTCAAAAAATGGCTTCTGTGGGGAATACCGAGTTAAAGCATAAAATGGTGCAGCTTTTTATTAGAAGTGGATAATTTGCAGGGCTTTCACACGAGGATCCATATGTCCACTTATAGAATTTTATTGAGCTTACAGACATATTTATTTCGACTAGGGTAAGTACAGATTATATAAGGCTGAAATTGTTTCCCTATTCACTATTAGGGGAAGTAAAAAGATGGTTAAATACGTAGCTAACAATTTAATTACACCATGAGACGGCTTAGACAGAAAGTTCCTCATTAGATTCTTTCAATCTGGCAAGACTGTGAAACTTCACAGTGAGATAGTAACATTCAAGATGAGGCTAGATAAAAGTCTTTATCATGCTTGGGAATGCTTCAAGGATCTTCTTTGGGACTATTCATATCACGAACAGTCTAATGAGGTACTTGCTCACACTTTTGTAGAAGCACTTGATCACAATACAAAAATTTTGCTAGATTCAGCCACAGGTGGTCAAGCATTGGAATTGACTTATGATGAGCTATACACATTATTGAACTGAATAGCATAAGGAAATCCTGAATGGTATTTAGATACTAGGAGTTCCACTAAGAAAGTTGCAGGTTTGTTGGAGGCGGACCAATACACTGCTTTATCATCTTAGGTTCCAGCTTTGCAAAATTTGATAAATACCCAGTACTGCAACCTAAAATTTAAAGCTCTATAACCTACAATAGCAGTCAATGCAGTTTAACAAAGTAGTGGTTGGTGTGAGGTATGTGGAAATAGTGGTCATGCGGCAACCATGTGTGCTTAAAATCCAGAATCTGTGATGTATGTAGGCAATGCACAAAGGCCAAATTATGGTAATGCCTACAACATAAAGCGGCAGACTCAACCACTAAATTAGTCATAGAATGCCCCATAAAAATAGGCCCAACTAATTCAGTCAACTAGCAATATATAGGAGATGATGAAACAACTCTTGTCTAATCAGACACAGTTTATGAAAGACTTGAAAATTTTGCAAGTTGCTCAGAGAATCTTAGAGTTGTAGATTGGGTAATTACAGCAAGCACTAAATACTAGGCAACAAGGTGGTTTACCCGCAGACATAGAAAATGCAAAAAATGTCATGGCAATCACATTAAGAAGTAGTAAAGAGCTTCAAGAAGAACCTCCAAGGGCAACTAAGGAGGTGGATTCTGATATGGTACCCCAATAGGTAAATAACAGAGTTGCTAAAAATTCAAAGAAGTCTAAGTACTTGAAAGAAAAAGTTGTTCTAGAAGAAGTGAAGTAGATGCCGCCACTACTCTTCCCTCAAAGGCACATAAAAGCAAAGGAGAATGCTATGTTCAAAAGTTCTTTGATACATTCAGAGGACTTTATATTAACTTAGCTTTAGATGTTTTGCAGAATATGCCTGTAATGCCCCGAATCTGGTACCAAAAATATTACACGGTGCTCATAACCCTGAAGGAACATAAGCCTCTAACTGACTGAACTGTCTGAGTAAGGAGTTGACGGGATATGTCCCCAACTAACTCCAACTAATAAACTAATTAATGAGATAATAGGAAAATAATCATGTCCTCAAAGGATGAGGACTCACTGCTAAATCTGACTGCTAATATCTGGAATCTACTGATGCTCTGGAGCTCGTGTCTCTGAATCTATGGTATAAGACACCATAGCACAAATGTGCCAGTACTTTAAATGTACTAGTATGCATGTAAGGTAGGCTAAATGCATGGGGTTCATATGCATGAACAATACTGGCTAACTGACTAAAATGAACATGAGAATACATGCATGCATACATAGTAACTATATTTGAAATCATGATAACATGAGTATACTGATGACTAACATCACTAATGACTGAATTCTGATAACTAATAACATGAGTGACTGTATCTGACAGTCCTGAATCTGAAGGAACTAGATGAGCTCATACTGTATCTGACAGTCCTAAATTCTGAAGTACTATCTGTGTTCTTTTACTCAGACTGATACTGAGACTGTGGGAGGTAGTCATCTAAATGACATACCTTAAACGATGCATTTTAGCTGAATTGAGGTGCAATCTGTGCCCTAATTAGAAGGGTGTTAATACCGCGCCATTGGTAAGGAAAACATGTAAGTAACCCTAATATAATAGGTAACTCTAGTAAGAATGGTGGGAACCCTCATAGAGCAGGTTAATCCACCTCATCTACCATCATATAGTAGGTATGATGTCTCAACCTATGCTGTCTATGTAGTTCTGGATTGCAAGGATTGTTTCTAAGAATCACAACCTCATATAATAGGTGAGTTCCCATCCTTGGGTTCACTTGGTTCTAATTTCTACTCCCATCTGAATAGACACTGAACATGATTTACTGAACTGAACATGGACTAAGTTACTGACTTTTATTTACTGACAAAATACTACTGATATCTGACAACTGACTGAGTTCATGACATCATGGAGATTTCCTGAGTCATAATACTATCTGAAGTCTAAGGATCATAGCTTTACTGAGAGCATCGTGAAAACATGACATGACTCTAGGAATACAAATAATATTTCGTGTACAAGTACCCTCAGGAATCGATAGAAGGAAACTGACAAAGAATAACGTACTTTAACACATCACTAACTTCAAATACATTTATTGAAGCATTTCATCAAACATGTGATTTGAATAAACTTGTACATACATGGGGATTTCATGATATCATGTTGTTGGGCATTTTCCATCATCTAGGCATTAAATTAAACACATAGTAGGCATACTAGGTGTAAAAACCATTATACAATAATTAAACATCACGATTCAATTCTAATTTATCAATCAAGGGTTTAATCATAGGTTTACTTTAATCTACATCCATACTAATCAAATCCACATAAAATTTATCCCCCAACATGGAATAGAATTAAATTACTCATTATCAACATGAACAAGAGCAACCCAATCATGAAATTCATAAAATAAATCCATAAACATAAACTTTGAAAAGAGATTCTTAGGCTTCATGGACGAAAGGAGTCCATGAATGAGCACTATTCATACCTAGGTTTAGTTTCTTAAAGTTCTTGAACTTGAAGAATTTGAATCACTTAGTTCTTGAAAAAGATTTAGATTTTGTTCTTGGAGATTAATGTTAGAGAGAAAACCCTAGTTTTGTTGTGGTAGAAAAATAATAAATTTGTGAGCTTTGTTCGGATATAATTGGGTATATAAATAGGAGGTAAAAGACCAAAAATCCCCTTTAAAACAAATTTAATTTGATGAATCGGGACCTGTGATGGCTCGTCCGACGGTCTATCTTTAGGACGATGGTCCGTCGTTTCAACAGTTGTACGTGGACCAAGAAAAGGGCTTACTTCCAAAGTTACGATAGCCTGGGCGAAGGTCTGTTGCAAGTTTGATGGTCCATCAACCTACCCATCACACCTTATCCAGATGGTGGCCTCATTGTTTCCCTTGTGACGGCCTAAGCAACGGTCTGTTGCTAGTCCGACGGTCCATCGGCCTTACTGTCGCACCTGGGTGGTTTTACTGCCTTCTGTATTTTGGCCATAAATTTCTCCTCCGATGTTAGATTTTGATGAAATTGGTATAGTTGGAAAGTTAATTCAATTTCCCACATGTACAAAAGTAGATTCATCTTTCAAAGTAAGTTCCTAATATTCTTGAGATGATTTCAATCTAGTAAAAAGTATGAGGTATTACAATATCTCCCCTTGAGAACATTTGTCCTCGAATGAGACTAAGAGTGAGGGGAGAAGATAACCGATGTACATATTGAACATTAATAATTGGAACATGATTTTATGACTGAAATAATTGATAACTAAATATATCATACTGAACATGCATATGTGATGCATGTGTAACTGATTCATGAATGCATGACTCGGTGTTATGATGAACTGAGTTTCTCACAATGACAATTCATGTCTGATGCATCATTATATAACTGAACCAATACATGAACACATGACTGAATATGTAATAGTACTTGATACCACGTCTATGATGAACTCTGAACATGAAATTGAGTAACCTTAAGGAGAACTGTTACCTTGAGCTTGATCTGAGTTGGCGGAGAAGAGGTTAGGATACTTGGTATGCATGTCTGCTTTTTCTTCTCAAGTAGCTCCCTCGATGGACTAATTTTGCCAAAGAACCTTAACTAGAGGGACTTCTTTGTTCCTTAATCTATGAGTCTGATAGTCTAGGATTTTAGCAAGAATCTCTTCATAAGAGATGCTGTTATGAACATCGATACTCTGAATAGGGACTACAACTATTGGGTCACCTATACATTTCTTGAGCAAAGATACATGGAAGACTGGATGAACTGAGGCTAGATTTGAAGGTAAATTGAGCTCATAAGCTACCTTGCCAAAGAGACTGAGAATCTTGAAAGGACCAACATAACGGGGACTGAGCTTTCCCTTCTTGCCAAACCTGTTCATTCTCTTCATGGGAGAGATCTTTAGATAGACATAGTCACCAATTTCGAACTAGAGATCTTTTCTATGAACTTTATGTAAAACTTTTGTAAGCTCTAAGCAGCCCTGAGTCTTTCTCTGATCAACTGGACTCTCTCTAAGGAGACAAATACCAATTTAGGCCCTATAACTAAGGCCTCGCTAACTTTGTACCAACCAATTATAGATCTACATCTTCTGTCATAGAGAGCTTTGAATGGAGCCATATGAATACTAGAATGATAGCTGTTGTTGTATGCAAACTCAATCAAAGGCAAGTGGCCATCCCAAATACCCTTAAAATGAATTGCATACCCCCTAGCATATCTTCTAGAGTCTAAATGGTCCTTTCTGCTTGACCATCTGTCTAATGATAGAAGGTTGTACTGAGATAAACTTGGGTACCAAGACCCTTTTAGAATGCTTTCCAAAAATAAGAGGTGAACTGGGTACCTCTATCTGAGATAATACATAGTGGAACACCATGCAATCTGACTAACTCCCTGATATAGAGTTTGGCATAATCCTTGGCTGAATAAGAGGTATGAAATAGAAGAAAATGAGATGATTTGGTCATCCTTTCTACAATGACCTAGGCTGAGTCATGTTGATGATGAGTTTGAGGTAAGCCCATCACAAAGTCCATGTTCACTTATTCCTACTTCTAAGTTGGAATACTCGACTCCTGTATGGACCCACTAGGCCTTTGATGCTCTATCTTAACCAGCTAACATGTAGAGCACTTATCTATAAACTCTACAACGTCTCTGTTTATCCCACTCCACCAATAGATTTACTGCAAATTATGGTATATCTTTGTGGCCCCTTGATAAATGGAGTAGCGCGCACCATGTAATTCTACAAGAATTCTCTTCCTTAAGTCATCTATAGCTGGAACACACAGACGACCCTGACAATGCAGAACACCATCTCTCCCTTGGGAGAAAATCTCTACTTTCTAATCCTTAACTGACTATTTTAACTTGACAAGGCTCGGATCCCTATCTTGCTTTTCTTTTACCTCAGAAACTAGAGATGATTCTGAACTACTCTGAACCCATATATCACCCTCCTCTGTATCGCCTAAGCGAATGCCTAGTCTGCCAAGATAATGGACTTCCTAAGCTAACTTCTTCTTACTGTCTTCGACATGAGCAACACTACTGATAGACAGTCAATTGAGAGCGTCGGCCACTATGTTGGCCTTGTCCAGATGATAAAGAACACTCATGTCATAATATTTCAAGAGCTCTAACCACCTTTTTTGATCAAGATTGAGATATTTCTGAGAAAATACATACTAAAGGATCTTATGATCCGTGAACACATCTATATGAACACCATATAGATAATGCCTCCAAATCTTCAAGGAAAATACTACGGCAGGTAATTCAAGATCATGAGTAGGATAATTCTTCTCATGGGGTTTAAGCTATCTGGAGGCATAGTCTATGACTTTACCATGATGCATGAGGACACAACCCAAACTTACTCTGGATGCATCACAATACACTACGACCCATTTGAACCATCTGGTAATGCTAGAACTGAAGTTGAGGTGAGTCGAGTCTTTAACTCCTAAAAACTTTTCTCACAAGGATCTAACCACTGAAACTTGACTTTCTTCTGAGTCAATCTGGACATAGGGGATCTAATAGAAGAAAATACCTCAACAAACTATCTATAATAACCAACCAAACCTAAAAAAATCCTGATATCTGATGGAGAGAAAAGGCGAGGCCAGTTTTTTATTGCCTTGGTCTTTTGAGGATCTACTCTAATGCCATCACCGAAAATGATATGATCAATGAATGCTACATACCTTAGCCAAAATTTTCACTTACTAAATTTGGCGAATAGCTGATGATCTCTGAGAGTTTCAAGTACTGTTTTGAGATGGTCTGCATGATCCCGCTCACTGCAGAAATAGACTAGAATATCATCTATGAAGATTATAATGAACATGTCTAAGTACTAATTGAACACATGGTTCATCAAGTCCATGAAAACTTTTGGGGCATTGGTGAGGCCAAAGTATATGACTAGGAATTTGAAGATACTATACCGAGTATGGAAATTTGTTTTTGAAATGTCACATTCTCTGACTCTGAGTTGATGATAGCCAGATCTAAGGTCTATATTGGAGAAATAGTTAGCACCCTGAAGTTGGTAAAACAAGTCATCAATTCTAGGAAGAGGATACTTGTTCTTGACCATGACCTTATTAAGTTTATGGTAGTCTATACACATTCTGAGAGAACCATCTTTCTTGCGTATGAATAATGCTGGAGCACCCTACGAGGACACACTAGGACTTATGAATCCCTTATTTAAGAGATCCTTCAACTATTCTTTCAGTTCTCTGAGTTCTGCTGGTGCCATTCTTTATGGTGAAATAGATATAGGCTGAGTGTCTGGAAAAAAATCAATGCTGAAGTCTATTTCCCTTTCAGAAGGAATTCTTAGAAGATCTTTATGAAAGACATCTGAATATTCATTCACTACTGGGACTAATAGACTGGGAGATTCATAACTAGTGTCCTTAACTCAAACAAGATGATACACGTATCCTTTAGATATTATTTTCCGTGCCCTAAGGTAAGAAACAAGCATACCTCTAAAAGCAGATACACTACCCTTCCACTCTAGGATGGGTTTATTTGGAAACTAAAACTGGACTATTCTATTTTTGCAATCGACTGTGGCATAGTAGGAACAAAGCCAATCCATGCTAAGAATGATATTAAAATTAGTCATCTCTATTTAGACTAAGTCTGTTAAGGTGACTTTTTGAGATATCATAACCAGGCAGTTCCTGTATACCCACCGGGCTATGATAGTTTTACCTACTGGTGTAGAGACTGAAAAGAGCTCTACTAGAATTGCGGGACTAACTCAAAAATTGCCTGCTATATAGGGAGTAACAAAATACAAAGAAGCACCTAGATCTAGCAAAGCGTAAATGTGCATATGAAAGATCTGTAATGTACCAGTAACCATATAAACATAATTTTCTTAATCCTATCGGGATTGAAGACCATAGAGATGATTTGGGTGTTGCCCACTAGTAGCACTAGAGATGGCACCCTACTTATTTGGGAGACCGAACTAAGCTGAGAAACGATTTTGTTGACCCTGAGAACCTGGCTGAGGACAGTCTCTAAATCTGTGGCCTGCCTTGCCATATCCAAAAGAAATACCACTGCCAGCTCTGCAAATACCTTGATGGTGCTTGCCACAAGTCTGGCAAAGAGGAAAGGTGCGGGAACTGCTAACACTGCCCTAGCACTTGGAGCCTAGTGCTCCATCTTTGTTACCCTCTCTGAACTTAGGAACTAGAGCACTATCTAAAGAAAGAGCTGGAACTGATGACTTAGGGTGAAACTGAGAATAGTTTCCTCCTTCTAACTTAGGCTGAGAAAAGTTGAAACTACCTGTCTTTGATCTCTTATGCTGCTTCTCTCTTATCTTAATCTTTTTCTTCTCTATCTACTAAGCATTAGTCATGAGCCTGGCTAAAGATATGTTAACATTCAGCATGGCAGATCTACACTCATTAACCATACTATCATTCACCACTGAAATGAACGTACTCATACAAGCCCTACTATCTGTAACCACATGAGGGGCATTTATGGCTAATTGAGTAAACTTAAGAGAATAACTTTCACTATCATATTTCCCTGCCTAAGGTGGATTGATTATAGCATCTTAGATTCTCTAAGCTCTAGTAGAAAGAATCTATCAAAGAATGCTGAATCAAACTCTTTCCACTCAATTGACCTTGCATCATCTGCCCTCTCTGACTTCCACTACTTGAACTAAGTATAAGCCACATCCTGTAGCTGGTATACAACTAGCTTATCACTTTCACTAGACGTAACCCCTATTATGTTTATAAACTTTTACACCTGATCTAGGAATTCCCGAGGGTCCTTGTCTATCTTAGACCTAACAATGGATGGAGGATTTATTCGGGTAAAGTCCCAAATCCTGGCTATAGCTGAATTGGCCACTGGGTTGGCTAGAACGACAGGTGGTTGTTCATTCTGACCGGTAACTGACTAAGCAAGAGTAGTGAATGCAGCTCGGAACTCTGCATGAGAAATATGTTCATCAAAGGTATCTTCTTGGACAGGCTAAGTTCTTCTCTTAGGAGGCATGTTCTAAAATAAGGAGAAGAAACTGATTAGACTGAGAGATCACTTGAAGATTATGCTCACTAGCATAATATGAATACTGAAAGAAGGGAAACTATTCCTATACCATCTTATAGCCTCCTACACATAAATGTGGCACGCAGCACACCCTTGCACAAGACTCTACTAGATGTGGCTTTCAGACTTCCTAGTAATCCATTGAGCCTTAGGCTCTGATACTAAGCTTTGAATGCCCTGAATATGGTACTCGGAATGATACACGATTCTCATGACCTCGAAGGATGACAAGCTAACCCATGACTAATATCTATACCTGTATACTACATAATATACTGAATAATGCAGAAATATGAACTAAAAGGCCATAAGGTTCACATAACTGAAGTAAAACATAACATCTAAATGGGGTATGAAATACCCAAAATAACTGAAATAACTATCTGAACATAATAGTCTGGAAAGCCTCTAACTGACTGAACTGTCTGAGTAAGGAGTAGACGGGACATGTCCCCAACTAACTCCAACTAATAAACTAATTAATGAGATAATAGGAAAATAATCATGTCCTCAAAGGATAAGGACTCACTGCTAACTCTGACTGCTGATATTTGGAATCTACTGATGCTCTGGAGCTCGTGTCTCTGAACCTATGGTATAAGACACCATAGCACAAATACATTAGTACTTTGAATATACTGGTATGTATGTAAGGTAAGCTGAATGCATAGGGTTCATATGCATGAATAATATTGGCTAACTTACTAATATGAATGTGAGAATACATGCATGCATACATAGTAACTATATCTGAAATTGTGATAACATGAGTATCTGATGACAAACATGACTAATGAATGAATTCTGATAATTGATAACATGAGTGACTGTATATGACAGTCCTAAATCTAATGGAACTAGCTGAGCTTCATACTATATCTAAGTTGACTGTATCTGACAGTCCTAAATTCTGAAGAACTATCTAAGTTCTTTTACTGAGACTGATACTGAGACTTTAGGAGGTAGTCATCTTGCCGACATACCCTAAAGGATGCATTATAGCTGATTGGGGTCCAATCTATGCCCTAATTGGAAGGGTATCAATACCGCACCACTGATAAGGACAATATGTAAGTGACCCTAATATAATAGGTAACTCTAGTGAGAACGGTGGAAACCCTTATATAGCAGGTTAAACCACCTTATCTACACTCATATAGCAGGGTATAATGTCTCAACCTATACTGGATACATAGTTCTGGAATGTAAGGATTACTTCTAAGAATCATACCCTCATATAATAGGTGAGTTCCCATTCTTGGGTTCACTCGATGCTAATTTCTACTCCCATCTAAATAGACACTGAACATGATTTACTAAATTGAACATGGACTGAGTTACTGACTTTTACTAACTGACGGAATACTACTGATATCTGACAACAGACTGAGTTCATCAGATCATGGATATTTCCTGAGTCATAAAACTGTCTGAAGTCTAAGGATCATAGCTTGACTGAGAGCATCGTGGAAACATGACATGGCTTTAGGCACACAACTAATATTTTGGGTACAAGTTCCCCTAGGACTTGATAAAAGGAAACTGACAAAGCATGACATACTTGAACACATCACTAACTTCGTAATCCATAATACATTTATTGAAGTATTTCATCAATCATGTGATCTGCATAAACTTATACATACATAGGGATTTAATGATATCATGTTAGTTAGGCATTTTCATTCATCTAGGCATTGAATCAAACACATGGTAGACATAGTATGTGTAAACAATTTATACAACAATTAAACATCATTTTTTAATTCTAATTTCATCATTCAAGGGTTTAATCATAGGTTTACATTAATCTACATCTATGCTAATCAAATCCTTATATAGTTTATCCCTCAACATGGAATACAATTCAATTACTCATTATAAACATGAACAAGAGCATCCCAATCATGAAATTCATAAAATAAATCCACAAGCTTAAACTTTGAAAAGAGATTCTTGGGCTTCATAGATGAAAAAAGTCCATGAATGAACACTATGCATACCTGGGTTGAGTTTCTTAAAGTTCTTGAACTTGAAGAATTTGAATCTCTTAGTTCTTGAAGAAGATTTGGATTTTCTTCTTGGAGATTAATGTTAGAGAGAAAACCCTAGTTTTGTTATGGTAGAAAAATAATAAATTTTTGTGCTTTGGTCGAATATAATTGGGTATATAAATGGGTGGTGAAAGACCAAAAAACCCCTTTAAAATAGATTTAATTTGATGAATTGGGACCTGCAATAGCTCATTCGATGGTCCATTAATAGGGTGACGGTCCATCATTTTGACCGTCGTACGTAGACTAAGAAAAGGGCTTACTGCTTAAGTAGCAATAGCCTGGGCGATGGTCCATCAAAAGTTTGATGGTCTATTAACCTGCCCATCGTACCTTATCCATAAGGTGTCCTCACTGTTTCCTTAGCGACGGCCTGAGTGACGGTCCGTCGCTAGTCCGATGGTCCGTCAGCCTCACTATCGCACCTGGGCAGTTTTACTACCTTCTATATTTTGGCCATAACTTTCTTCTCCAATGTCAGATTTTGATGAAGTTGGTATTGTTGGAAAGCTAATTCAATTCCCACATAAAATAATTAAAAATCTTAAAAATACCATATGTAAAAAAGTGTATTCATCTTTCAAAGTAACTTTCTAACATTCTTGAGATGATTTCAAGCTAGGAAAAAGTATAGGGTATTACAATGCCCAAGTACGCAAAGTACTTAAGCGATGTGGTAGATAATAAAGTAAAATTGTAGGATATGAATGCAATAACACTAATGGAAGAGTATAGCACTGTGATGACACATAAAATCACTAAGAAATTAAGAGATTAGGGGAATTTTGCAATCCCTATTCAAATTGGGAGAAAAGTGATTCACGCATTGAGTGACTTAGGGGATAGCATTAATGTTATGCCCCTATCATTATTTAAAACATTAGGCTTGGGAGAGCCTAACCAGCCACCATGGTTATGCAGCTTGCAGATGGGTCATTTACACATCCGGAAAAAATAATTGAGGATGTCCTCATAAAGGTTAGTAAATTCATTATGCCTCCTAACTTTTTTGTTCTTGATTTTATGGATGAAAAATAGGTACCAATCATCTTGGGGTGTCCATTCATAGAAACTGGAGGGACTTTAATTAATGTTAGAGAAGGCATACTAAAATTGAGAGTAGAGATGAAGAGGTGGCATTTAATATTTACAAAGTACCCAATGTAACTTCCCAAGTTAAAGATTTGTTTATGATAAATGTTATTTAAAGGGACAAGTGTGGGGTGGTTAATCCACTAAAACCTCTTCGGATTACCTGATTGAGCAACCCAAGTTGAATCTACTATTTCCCAATATGATGAAGGTTAAAGTTGAGAGATATATTGATCTTGAGAGTGCAAACTTAAGCAATTAGAAACAAATGTGAAAATAACTCCTAAAGGGGAGTAAAAGGGTGATGGAATATGGTTGAGTTGAGTTAAGTTGTGCTGCAACACTAAATCAAGCTCTATTAGGGAGGCCAACCAAGTTAAGTAGGCATGTTTTCTTTTTAATTTTTTATTTTATATTTTATGTAGTTTTTGTTTATGATTAAGTCATAGGTTGATGGGAAGTCTGAGTACTAGAAGGTTGATGAAAAGTCTGAGTATTGAAAACTTGAGCTAAGGAGCATGGCAAAGACTGAGTGTGGGGTTCTACGGACCTCCTTTATGAGTAAAGATGCTACTAGCTAGGCCTGGAGGACTCAGGGAGTATTTATATCTCTTACTTTTAAGTTCACTTTGGGGACAAAGTAGATTTTTAAGTATGGGATGGGGAAATTCTCAATTTTTGGCTTAATTTAATTTTTTTAGGTTAGGAATAAGTGAGATATTCTTGCTGGTGCTACTTTTGATTACATGGTTCAAATGTTCTAGTTGTATAAGCATGTTTATTAATGTGAATTGATACTTTTGAGACTCCCAGACTCTTGATTATGATTCTTATGTTTGTGGCTTAAATTTGAATTCATGCTATTGTTTGGTTGGGAGTCTATGATGATCCTATTGAGTTGAGCATATGCCATGTGTGTTTGAGATTTTTGTATTCCTTGTTGCATGTGATGTCTAGACCTTTTCTAGTGTATGTGTAAAGCAAAATAAAGAGTGTTGGTTTAGGAGATGATTTAGGCATTTCCTTGATAGCCTTGTTTTACACCTTCAATTCGTCCTCCCCTTTGTGCATTATCCTAGTAAACCCCCATTGAGCCTTTATCCTTTTCTTTGGCATCCATATAAATAGATTAATACTTTCTTTGAGAGACCATAATTTGATCTAATAAGTTCCTAAGTGCTTTAATGAAAAATTAATTTAGTAAGGAGTTTGAGAAATTAAAGAAGAAAAAGGAGAAATTGATGCCCCAAAGTAATAGTTATTGGTGTTTATATTTGATGTGTGGTGGTTGAGAGTGATGTAACTGGTGTTAGAAATATTACCATGATTGTAAAAAATAAGAAAAATTGAATCTTGAAGAAATAAATAATGCACCCACCATGTGTTTGTGAAAATGCTTAAAAAAATGGGGTAAAATAAAAGAATGGGGTAGACAAAAATGGTGTAATTTGGTTGTTGGAGATTGGTTTTAAATGAATAATGCAGTATATTAAAGATCTTAGAGAGGTTTTAAATGGTTAGTTACTATTCCTAAATAGTTCCTACCCGTTCCTTAGCCTACATTACAACCCGAAAAAGACCTAATTGATCCTATGTTCTTCATTCTGATATTAGTGGAGCATTACACTAAGGGAAAGTTTATGCTTTATTATGTGTAACTTATGAATTCTTTGTGAGAGTGAGTGTAATTTGATTTTTATACGGATTGTGTTATAAATTGCATTATTGTGAGTGCTTCTGGGTAACTCTCTTGTTCTGAGGGAACATGTTTGATAAATGTGGGTGAGTTGTATGATGTCCTTCATTGAGAAATAAGCATGAGTTTTCCAACATAGGTGAGTTAATTCTTGCGGCTAGGATGTTTTGGAGTAGTGTTCATGAGCTATTAATTATGTATATAAAATGCTTTGTGTGGAAACTTGCATTTGGTGTAGTCATTGTGGTACTAGCTTGAGTGTCATGCATGCTATCTAAGTGCAGTGTCACCTTAGATTTTGATGCTTAGAGTGAAGAGTTGTACAAGGATGAACAAGAGTTTAAGTGTGGGGTAATGATATGAGGTGGTTTTATACACTTCGGTATCATTATTCTAGCTTATTTTGCCATGTTTTGAGAGCAATTCATGTGCTTAATGTGTTCATACTGATATAAATAAGCATTTAAGTGTACAAGTATGTGATTACATGGTCTAAAGTATTTTAAAACAAGTTTGTGTTTAATTGAGTCATTTAGAGTTCAGCCCGAAAAACTAGCTTTAATAGCTTGAGCTAGTGGTGTGTCTATTTGGTTTCATTGGATTCTAATGTGTTTAATTTGTTCCAAATTATTTAAATGTGAAATTATGAGTGGAATAACATGTTTGTAATGTGCAAAGTTGAATTTGATTAAGTCAAGAGTCAGAATAATAAAATTGAAGATCATTCTGAATTTACCTTATCTTAGTTTTTGTTTTGATTCATCGTTGAGAATATTGTATTATTTTGATCTCTAATTTTTGGTGTGTGTTGTTGTAGGAGGCTTTGTGAGCTGAATACAGTGATATATTGATGATAAAAAGGCTCAAAATTCATTGGAAATACACCATAAATTTAAGGATGAAAGGAGGAATGCCCGACACTTAACCAATTTTTGAGAAGCAAATTCCAGAGAGGTGTCGCGATAGGGTCGCATCGCAACCCCCATTTGACTCAAGCGAGACTCGCGTCGTGATGGGTGCACAATCACTACCAAATGCATTCTCTGCTGACATAGGACTTTGTCCTAATTTTAGTTGAAATACAATTGGCACGCCTTTTGAGGAGTTGGTTGGAATCTTTTAAAATTGGTGACCTTTCCTTAGCCAACTTGGATTAGGAATATAATATAAGATATATATATATATATATATATATATATATATATATATATGCCTAGAGACACCTGGAGGGAATTGGAAAACTTTAGAGAAATTCTTGGACGATTAAACGGTGGAATCGGTGGAGGCTGCCACTTTAATTTAGGTTTTTGTTATCATTTTTTAATTAGTATTTAATTAACAGATCATGCATTTAATTAATTAAATCGAGATTATAAATATTATCAGCTAAAAACCCTGTTTCCAAGATTAAATCCATGAACATGAGTACTATTATTTTGGATTAATTTTGATTAATTTTGTTTATCATATTTGGTTGTTTGTTTATTCTTGTTTTAATTATTTTATGGATTGATCACCCATAAAATACATATATTATCAACCTTTTGATCTCGGGAGAGAGAATAGGGAGATATAACATGGGAATAAAAAGAGTTGGGTTTTTATTCTTTTATAAAATAAATAATTAAACTAAGCGTCTAAGACAGGGATGTACTTAGATGCCTTACTTCATTCAAACGTGGGATGATAGCTTTAATTCACTTAATTGGATTATTACATCCCTGCTCAACGATGTAGTTATAATGTCCATATTAGGTTAAATATTGGAGGTTGAGAAACCATGATCATGCAATTAAGCCTATTAATCAACATCCAAGATAAGCAAGTTAACGAATGAAGTTCAATAACATAGTATGATTGTTTGAAGTGATTTAACCCTGGGATTTCTCCTATTGATTGTTCGAAGATTTTATTTTACGCATTATTTACTTTATTTTTATTTATAAAATTACAAAATCTTTTTTTGGTTAGTCTCGCACTAAATTAATCTTAGAAGTTAAATTAGATTGAATCGTTGTGAAATCAAGTCTTTGTGGGATCGATATTCGTCTTTCTTGAAGGCCACTATATTACTTAATAAGACCACTACACTTGTGTGTGCTCTTGGGCACAATCAGAAGATATCACCAAAACTAGGATTAATTTAGACCCTCATGTTAAAAAACATACAACAAACATCCACTTATGCAATCTAACATTAATAACATCTATCAACACAAGTATAAACAAAAACCATCAGTATTCATTGTTAGGTAGTAAAACCCTTTTCATTTGATTCAAAAACACCATGTAAACTTACTAATTCAAGTGTGAAATACATGGGTTTAGAGTTATTTAAATAGGGGAAGAGATACATGCTTTAACCAACACTTCAACCACCAACAAACTTGACCTCTTCCCTGACTCTAGATGAACACCTCAAAACCCTAGCATCCAATCTATGTTCAAGAACCTTTTTTAGTGTGTAGGAGTGCTGGAGGCTTGTAAAGTAAGACTTAAGAGGCTACCATTCCGTATATAGGTCAAGGACTTAGGGTTTTAGGCATGGTAAATAACCAAAAGGTCTGTTGTTAAAAGTTGGAACACCCATACGTGGAGAGGTACGGATCCCCTATATGGTTAACATAGAAATAATGACCTAGGGTATGAGTGGTACCTTAACTTGTACCCTAGTATTCTCCCAGGTAAACCACACTATATAAAACACCAAAGAATGTGGCCTTGAAACAATATTTCATTGATTGGCGATGGTCATTATATATGTTGTGTTGTATCTTTGTTATGTGTTGTTTTTAACTTGGGTAAAGGTTTCCATGATGTATGTTAATGTATTAACTTGTATATATACTTGATTTACCCTACCCTAGTGTATAAATGTAATGCCTCGATTTTCTGAACCGGAATGCTACACGATGCTTATGACCCCGAAGGACCACAAGCTAACCTATGACTGATATCTATACGTGTACACTGTATAATATACTTGTAAAATGCTGAAAACATGAACAATAGGCGATAAGGTTCAACTGAATAAAGAAACTATCAAAATATGACATCCATGTGGGTATCAAATACCCAAAACAACTGAATCTGAACTAAATCTAAATACTAAATCTGAAAACCTCTAAGTAATGTCTGAATAAGGAGTTGAGGGAACATGCCTCTATCTTACTCCATAAACTGAAAACTAACTGAATTAATAAATGAATAAATTAAGTAATGTCGTCCTCGAATGAAGAGGACTCGCTGCAACTCTGTGTACTGAATGTGACTGCTACTACTGGTCTGGAACTCATGTGTCTGAAACTATGGTGTAACATAAAAAGAAAGCACCATAGCGCCAACGCATCAGTACAATTGGAGTACTGAGTATACAAGTGAGGTAGGCTAAAGAGAAGGATTTACATGCATGAATAATACTAGCTGACAGACTGAAAAGAACGTAAGAGTGAAAATATACATACATAGTAACTGAGATTGTGAGTACGTGATAACTAAATCTTTACGCTAATACATGGAAGAAACTATAGTTCTGATAACATGAACGATTGTGCCTGACAGTCCTGAATCTGGTGGAACTTTTTGAGTCCCATGCTATAATTTAATTTGACTATATCAAATAGTCTTAGTATACTGATATCTGAAGAACTGTCTGAGTTTTTTTACTGAGACTGATACTGAAACTGTGGGAGGTAGTTGTTTAACCAACATGCCCCATGTATGCTAAAATAGCTGAATTGGGATCCAATCGTTCCCCTATTTGGAAGGGTGTCAATACCGTGCCATGGGTAAAGACATGCTATGAGTGACCTTCAAATATGGTAGTGTCCCCAAAAGAGAATGGTGGATGTCCGCCCTATCAACCCTTAAGTTGGCAGTGTTGATGTCTCAACCTATACTGGCTACATAGTTCTGGAACACAAGGATTGCTTCTAAGAATCACACCTTCATCAAAAGCAGGTGAGTTCCCATCCTTGGGTTCACTCGGTGCTAACTCCTACTCCCTTTTAAAGAAACTGAACATGATTTAACTGACTATATATAAACTGGGTTTACTGAATTCCGTTGACTGACAGAATAATACTGATAGCTGACTGAGATCATGAGATTTTTGAGGGTTCCTGAGTCACATGAATGACTGGATTCTATGGAGCGTGGCTTGACTGAAGATATCATGAAAACATTACATGGCGCTAGGTACACAACTATAGTTTTGGGTACGAATACCCCCAGGACTCGATAGAAGAAAACTGACACACATGACATGACTTGATCACAAGATTTGAGTCACAAATTCATAATATCATAAGTAAGGGATAGTGTGTTTCATGAGTCTTTTCAACATCTCAAACATGGTAGGGAAATCATGGATACATTTCGTGTACATGTTCTATAATTACATTATCACATATGCTTCACACCACAACAATAGCAACACATAAATAGCATGGAATTCATATTGAGTGTATAGCTAATATGGATTTGACATTTAGATATCATAGAAACATGTAAATATGAACTTCTAGCATCCTAGGCATTTTAACAAATACTTTGCATGCACACCTTGGGCATAGGTTTTCTCAACAAATATTAATCATCTTGAACCACCTAATTTCATGGGTTTTAACCAGAACATGCATACTTCATGGAAATCATCTTAAAATAATATTCTGAAGTTTAAACAATGGTCATTGACATGAACAACATCACATAGCAACAAGGAAATCAAAGTTTCTTATTTAAAATTATGGTTCTTGAACTCTATGAATGAAAGGGGTCCATAGATGAACACTACGCATACCTGACTCAAGGTTCTTGGTGTTTTTGAACTGGAAGGATTTGAAATCCTTTAATTCTTAAAGAAGATTGAGTCTTGGACTTGAAGATTTAATTTAGGTAGAAACCCTAGTTGTTGTTTGTGAAATAAAAATGAGCAAAATGGCTGAATTTGAACTTATCTGGGTATATATAGGCAGGTGATAAGTGACCAAAATACCCCTATTAAACGACCTTGAAATAAGCTGAACGTGGCGTGTGACGATTCGACTGACCGTCCATCAGACTACTGGTGGACCATCATTCAGCCTATCAAACATGGACTAGAAATGGGCATCACTGGATAAGGGTTGACGGCCTGGCTGACGGTACGTCACAACTTTGACGGTCCGTCAAGTCATTAGTTAGTCCTTATCCAGAATATGGCTTAACTGGCATGGCTTTGACGGTCCAAGTGGTGATCCGTAAAGCATGGGTTTGATAGTCTAAGTGGTGTTTCATTACTAAGTTGACGGTCCGTCAACTTTGCCGTCAGTCCATAACCAGAATGAGACCCTTCTACCTCGGAAGTGGCAGTCCAAGTGGTGGTCTGCCACTAATTTGATGGTTCGCCAACTGGGCCGTCGCACCTGGGCGATTCTGTCCATTCCGAGTAAAACGTCCATAACTCCTTCATCTAATGTCGGATTTGGATGAAATTGGTATCGTTGGAAAGCCATCTCAATTTCTCATGTGATAGAAAGTGAAAATTTCAAAAATACTGTATGTACAAAAATATATTTGCATTTCAAAGTAAGTCCTAGCATTCTTCAGATGATTTCTAGCTAGGAAAAAGACACGGGTATAACTATATCTCCTTCTTCAGAACATTCGTCCCCGAATGAAACTGACTGGGAGGGGACATAATGACCTGAACATGAATAGCTGGAACATGATCTCACGACTGACAAACTGTACATAGCATACTGATCATGCATATCTGAAGCATGGATAACTGATACATGAATACGTAACTGAGCAATCTGATAAACTGAGTTTCTCAAGGTGAGAATGCATAGCTGATGCATGATTAAATACTGTAACGACACATGAATGCATGTCTGAGTATGCAATGGAAATAGATGCCAAGTTTATACTGAATGCTGAACGTGAAATTGAATAAGTTTAAGAAGGACAGTTACCTTGAGCTTGATCTAAATTGGCAGAGAAAAGGTGAGGGTACTTGGTATGCATATCTTCTTCTGTTTCCCAAGTAGCTCCCTCATGAGACTGATTTTTCAAAAAAAATTTGACTAGAGGGACTTCTTTGGTCCTCAATCGACGAGTCTGATAGTGTAAGATTTCAACTGGAATCTCTTCATAAGAGAGGCTGTTCTGAATGTCAATGCTTTGAATAGGGACTACAACTGTAGGGTCACCTATGCATTTCTTGAACAAAGAGACATAGAAGAATGGATGGACTGAGGCTAGATCTAAAGGCAATTCGAGGTCATAAGCTACCTTTCCAAAGCGACTGAGAATCCTAAAAGGACTAACATAGCGAGGACTGAGTTTCCCTTTCTTGCCAAATCTCTTCACTCCCGTCATGGGAGAGATCTTAAGATAGACATAGTCATTGACCTGGAACTCGAGATCCTTTTTACGAACATCTGCATAAGACTTTTTTCAGCTCTGAGTTGCCCGAAGTCTCTCTCAAATCAATTGAACTTTCTCTAAGGCGTCGAATACCAAGTCAAGACCTATGACTGAGGCCTCACAAACTTCGAACCAACCGATTGGAGATCTACACCTCCTATCATAGAGAACTTCGAATAGAGCCATCTAAATACTGGAATGATAGCTATTGTTGTATGCAAATTCAACCAAAGGCAAGTGGTCATCCCAACTTTCTTTGAAATCAACTGCACATAACCTTAGCATATCTTCGGAAGTTTGAACGGTACTTTTTTCTTGACCATCTATCTGAGGATAAAACACTATACTGAGATGGAATTGGGTACCAAGACCTTTTTGGAATGCTTTCCAGAAGTGAGAGGTGAACTGGGTACCTTTTTCTGACATAATAGATGTGGGAACACCGGGTAATATGACCAACTCCCTGATGTAGAGTTAGGCATAATCCTCGACTAAGTAAGAAGTATGAATAGGAAGGAAATAATCTGATTTGGTCATTCTATCTATGATGACTCAAACTGAATCATGCTGACTACGAGTACGAGGAAAACCCATCACGAAGTCCATGTTTACTTCTTCCCACTTCCAAGTAGGAATAATGAACTCCTGCATAGAACCACTAGGTTTTTGATGCTCTATCTTAACCTGCTAACACGTAGAGCACTTAGCCACAAACTCTGTAACATCTCTCTTCATCCCACTCCACCAATAGATCTCCTATAAGTCACAGTACATTTTAGTGGCCCATGGATGAATAAAGTATCGCGCACCATGCGCTTCTATAAGAATTCATTGCCTAAAGTCATCTACACCTGGAATGCATAGACGACCCTGACAATGAAGAACACCATCTCTCCCTCGGTAAAAAACCTCAACCTCTTAATTCTAAACTGACTCTTTTAGCTTGAAAAGGATAGAATCCCTGTATTGCTTTTCTTTTACCTCAAAAACTAAAGATGACTCTGAACTACTCTGAATACATACACCACCCTCTAAAGAGTCGACTAAGTGAATGCCTAGTCTGATAAACTAATGGATTTCCTGAGCTATTTTCTTCTTGCTATCCTCAACGTGAGAAATACTACCCATGGAGAGTCTACTGAGAGCATCATCCATAACGTTGTCCTTGCTCGGATGGTTAAGGACACTCATGTCATAATCCTTCAAAAGCTCTAACCACCTTCTCTGATGAAGATTGAGATCTTTCTGAGAAAATACATACTGGAGACTCTTATGATCTACGAAGACATCTACATGAACTCCATAAAGAATAGTGCCTCCAAATCTTTAAGGCAAAGACTATGGCTGCTAGCTCAAGTTCATGAGTAGGATAATTCTTCTCATGTGGATTTAACTTTATGGAGGCTTAGGCTATGAACTTACCATTCTACATGAATACACAACCTAAACCTACTCTGGATGGATCATAATATACCACAAAATCATCTAAACTATCTGGAAGGGTTAGAACTTGAGCTGAGGTGAGTCGAGTCTCCAATTCCTGAAAACTCTTCTCGCATGAATCTGACCACTGAAACTTGACCTACTTCTGAGTCAATCTGGACGTAGGAGATGTAATAGAAGAAAATTACTTGACAAACCTTCTATAATAGCCAGCCAAACCCAAGAAACTCCTATATTTGAAGGAGAGACAAGGCTAGGACAATTCCTTACTGCTTCAGTTTTCTGAGGATCTACTATAATGCCATCACCGGAGATAATGTGGCCAAGGAATGCTACTGATCTTAGTCAAAATTCACACTTGTTGAACTTGGAAAATAGCTGATTATCTCTGAGAGTCTGAAGAACAATTCTGAGATGGTCTGAATGATCACGCTTTGTGCGAGAGTAGACAAGAATATCATCTATGAAGACTATGATAAACATGTCTAAGTACTGCTTGGACTCCCGGTTTATCAAGTCCATGAAAGCTGCCTGTGGATTTGTAAGACCAGAGGACATGACTAGAAATTTGAAGTGACCATATCGAGTACGGAAAGCTATCTTTGGAATGTCACATTCTCTAATTTTGAGATGATGATAGCCTGATCCGAGGTCTATCTTGGAGAAGTAACTGGCGCCCTAAAATTGGTTGAACATATCATCTATTCTAGGAAGTGGATACCTGTTCTTATCCGTAACTTTGTTGAGCTGACGGTAATCGATACATATTTTGAGAGAACCATCTTTCTTGCACACGAATAAGACTGGTGCATCCCATGGGGAAATGCTGGGTCTGATGAATCCCTTATCTAAGAGATCCTTCAACTAATCTTTTAGCTCTCTAAGCTCTGCTGCTCCATTCTATATGGCGGAATAGAGATTGGATGAGTATCTGGGAGAAGGTCTATGTTGAAATCTATTTCCCTTTTGGGAGGAATGCCTGGAAGATCTTTGGGAAAGATATCAAAATATTCATTAACCACTAGGACTGATTTGAGACTGGGAGATTTGGAACTTGATCCCTTAATGTACACAAGATGATATAGACACCCTTTAGAAATTATTTTCCTCGCTCGAAGGTAGGAAACATACTGACCCCTGAAAGATGAAGTACTACCCTGCCACTCTAAGATACGTTCATCCGAAAATTGGAACTAAACTATTTTGTTTCTGTAGTCGACTGTGGCATAGTAAGAATGAAGCCAATCTATGTCGAGAATGACATCGAAATCATTAATCTCTAATTCAACTAAATTTACTGAGGTGACTTTCTGAAATATCATAACCGGGCAGTTCCTATATATCTACCAGGCTATGATGGTTTTACCCATTGGGGAAGAGACTAAAAAAGGCTATGCGAGAATTTCAAGACTGATTTTGAAATCTCATGCTATAAAGGGAGTAACAAAATACAAGGATGGACCTGTATCTAGCAAAGCATAAACATGAATATGGAAAATATACAATGTACCAGTAACGACATCAGGAGAATTTTCCTGATCCTGTCAGGTCTGAATAGCATATAGTCTATTTGGGCATTTCCCACAATTAGTACTGGAAGTGGCACCCTACTGATTCGGGCGATCGGATTGAACTGGGGAACAGAGATGTTTTTGCTGACTTGACTGAGGAAAATACTTGATCCTACGGCCTGGCTTGCCACATCTGAAACAAATATCACTACCGGCTCTACAAATACCCTTGTGGTTCTTACCATAATCTGGCATAGGGGATTGGTTCGGGCGCTGCTAACACTGCTCTGAGACTTAGAGCCTGGGGCACTATCTTAGTTACCCTCTCTGAACTTAGGAACTGAAGCACTGGCTGTAGAATATGATTGAACTGATGACTTGGATGAAACTATGAACAGTTTCCTCTCTCATATTTGGGTGGAGCAAAACTAAAACTGCCTGATCTTGCTCTCTTATTCTGCCTCTCTCTAGTCTTAACATTCTGCTCCTCTATTTGCTGGGCGTGGGTCATGAGTCTAGCTATAGTCATATCACTATTCAGCATCACAGACCTACACTTATTTACCATACTGTCGTTCACCCTTGACACGAACTTGCTTATCTTAGCCCTATTGTCTAAAACCACATGAGGGGTATATTTAGATAGCTGAGTAAATCTGAGAGAATACTCCCTAACCATCATGTTTCCCTGCCTGAGGTTGATGAATTCAAGAACTTTGGCTTCTCTCAGCTCTTGGGGAAAGAATCTATCTAAGAAAGCCATGAAAAATTCCTCCTACTCAATAGGACCTGCACCATCTACCCTCTCAGATTTCCACTGTTTGTGCCAAGTGTAAGCCATATCTTAAACTGATATGCGGCTAACTCAGCACTCTAAACAGAAGTAACACCCATGATGTCAATCACCTTCTGGACTTGGTAAATAAAATCCTGCAGGTACTCATCAGACTTAGACCTTGTGAAAGAAGGAGGGTTTATTCGGGTGAAGTCTCGAATCCTAGCTGCTATGGAATCTGCCACTGGATTGGTCGGAATAGCTGGTGGCTATTATTGTGGGCAGTCACAGACTAAGCAAGTGTAGTGAATGTGGCTCTAAACTCTGCATGAGAAACATGTTCGCCCAAAGGATCTTCGGGCTGAAGAGCTGGCTGGTTTCTTCTCTTTAGAGGCATACTCTGAGATAGGGAGAAGAATGGATTAGACTAAAATTTTAACTTGAGATTATGCTTACTAGCACGACATAAATACTAAAAGAGGGGAAACTATTCCTAAAACATCTTATAGCCTCCTGCACATAAATGTGGCGCATAACACACCTATGTACAAGACTCTACTAGATGCAACTTTCAGACTTCCTAGGACTGTATTGAACCTTAGGCACTGATACCAAGTTTGTAATGCCCTGATGTTCTGAACCGAATGCTACACGGTGCTTCTGACCCCGAAGTATCACAATCTAACCCATGACTGATATCTATACTGTACACTGTATAATGTACTTGTTAAATACAGAAGACATGAATAATAGGCCATAAGGTTCAACTGAATAAAGAAACTGTCAAAATATGACATCCATGTGGGTAGCAAATACCAAAAACAACTAAATCTAAATAGAATCTGAATACTAAATCTGAAAACCTCTAAGTACTATCTAAATAAGAAGTTGAGGGAACATGTCTCCAACTAACTCTATAAACTGAAAACTAACTGAATTAATAAATGAATAAATCAAGTAATATCATCCTTGAAAGAAGAGGACTCACTGCAACTCTGTGTGCTGAATACGACTGCTACTGCTGGTCTGGAACTCATGTCTCTAAACCTATGGTGTAATATGAAAAGAAAGCACCAGGGCACAAATGGATCAGTACAACTGGAGTACTAAGTATACGAGTGAGGTAGGCTAAAGCAAAGGGTTTACATGCATGAATAATGCTAACTGACTAACTGATATAAATGTAAGAGTGCAAACATATATACATAGTAACTGAGATTGGGAGTATGTGATAACTAAATTTGTACGCTAATACATGGTTGAAACTGTAGTTCTGATAACATGAATGACTGTATCTGACAGTCCTAAATCTGGTGGAACTTTTTGAGTCCCGTGCTATAACTGAATTTGACTATATCTAACAGTCCTGGTATATTGATATCTGAAGAACTCTTTGAATTATTTTACTAAGATGGATACTGAAACTGTGGAAGGTAGTTTTTTAACCGACATGCCCCATGTATGCTAAAATAGCTAAATTGGGTTCCAATCATTGCCCTAATTGGAAGGGTGTCAATACCATGCCATGGGTAAAGACATGTTGTGAGTGACCCTCAAATCTGGCAGTGTCCCCAAAAGAGAACGACGGATGTCTGCCCCATCAACCCTTAAGCTGGCAGTGTTGATGTCTCAACCTGTACTGGCTACATAGTTCAAGAAAACAAGGATTGCTTCTAAGAATCACACCTTTATCTGAAGCAGATGAGTTCCCATCCTTGGGTTCGCTTTTTCCTAAATCCTACTCCCATCTGAAGAGACTGAACATGATTTAACTGACTATACATAAACTGGGTTTACTGAATTTTCATTAACTGACGGAATAATACTGATAACTGACTAAGATCATGAGGTTTCTGAGGTTTCTTGAGTCACATGACTGACTGAATTTTATGGAACATGGATTGACTGAAGATATCATGACAACATCACATGGCTCAAAGCACACAGCTATAGTTTCAGGTACGAATACCCCCATGACTCAATAGAAGGAAACTGACACACATGAGATGACTTGATCATAAGATTTGAGTCCACAATTCATAATATCATAAGTAAGGGATAGTTTTCTTCATAAGTCTATTCAACATCTCAAATATGGTAGGGAAAGCATGGATGTATTTTGTTTACATGTTCTATAATTCCATTATCACACATGCTTTACACCACAACAATAACAACACATAAATAGCATGGAATTCATATTGAGTGTATAGCTAATATGGATTTGACATTTAGATATCATAGAAACATGTAAATATGAACTTCTAGCATCCTAGGCATTTTAAAAAACACCTTGCATGCACACCTTGGGCATAGGTTTTCTCAACAAATATTAATCATCTTGAACCATCCAATTTCATGGGTTTTTACCACAACATGCATACTTCATGGAAATCATATTAAAATAATATTTTGAAGTTTAAACAATGGTCATTGACATGAAAAACATCACATAGCAATAAGGAAATCAAAGTTTCTTATTTAAAATCATGGTTCTTGAACTCTATGAATGAAAGGCGTCCATAGATGAACACTACGCATACCTGACTCAAGGTTCTTGATGTTTTTGAACTAGAAGGATTTGAAATCCTTTGATTCTTGAAGAAGATTGAGTCTTTGTCTTAAAGATTTAATTTAGGGAGAAACCTTAGTTGTTGTTTGTGAAATAAAAGTGAGCAAAATGGCTGAATTCGGACTTATCTGTATATATATACGTGCGTGATAAGTGACCAAAGTACCCTTGTTAAAATGACCTAGAAATAAGCTGAACGTGGCATGTGACGGTCTGACTGACGGTCCGTCAGACTCTTGGTAGACCATCTTTCAGCCCGTCAGACGTGGAGCAGAAATGGGTTTCACTGGATAAGGGTTGATGGCTTGGCTGATGGTACATCACAACTTTGACGGCCCGTTAACTCGTCCGTCAGTGCTTATCCAGAACATGGCTTAACTGGCATGGCTTTGACGGTCCAAGTGGTGGTCCATCACTAAGTTGATGGTCTGTCAACTTTTCCATCAAGCCTTAACCAAAATGGGACTTTTCTACCTTGGAAGTGATGATCCAAGTGGTAGTCCATCACTAATTTGACGGTCTGCCAACTTGGCCATCGCACCTGGGCGATTCTGATTGTTCCAAGTAAAACATACATAACTCCTTCATCAGATATTGGATTTGGATGAAATTGGTATCATTGGAAAGCCAACTCAATTTCCCACGTGATAAGAAGTGAAAATTTCAAAACTACTGCTTGTAGAAAAATAGATTTGCATTTCAGAGTAAGTCCTACCATTCTTCAGATAATTTCTAACTAGGAAAAAGACACAGGTATTACAATAAATTATCCCTTATGGGGAAGAAGTGAAGCACCTAGACTTGAACCCTTGAGAAAATATCAACCTTTTTGTCTTTGAAGTAGATACGGGTGGGGGTGCTTGATTCATACCCTAGCTCATGACTCATACCCACTATGCCCTCCACTTTAGTATCATAAGAAGTATATTAAGGTAAAATACTGTCCTCCATATGACAAGTTCATCCCTTGATCTTAACCAAGCTTACGATTCATAAGTTGCCCCACCGTATGGTGTGAAACCTAACCTAGAGTGGACTATTTTAGTTAGGGGTGACCTATACGAGTTAGATCATGAGTCACACCATTAGGATACAACTAAAGGGTTCCTAGTTGTACCATAACCAGTGCGTTTGACCTAGAAAAAGTCTTGGGTATAGTTAGGGTACCACTTGTACCTTAGGTTACGATTGCCAAGTTAACCGTGAGGGGGAGTCGTACCCATGCAGGTGTGTATTTTCCAGCTTTTAACCAAGGACCTTTTGGTTATTTCACTTGAATAAAACCCTAATTACTTTACTTATATAAGTCATGGTAACCTTCCAATTCTTTATTTGAAATACCTAAACATTCCAAACACTCAAAAAGACTCTTGGAATAAGATTGAAGACTAGGGTTTGGAAGGATCTCATCTAGTAGCAAGAAGGTGTCAAGATTATTAGTGTGTTATCTTGTTTGAGGAATGTATCTATTCTCCTCTTTAAATAACTCTAAAACCCATGTATTTCACACCTGTATTAGTAAGTGTACATGGTAGTTTTGAATCAAATAAAAAAGCTTTCGCTACCTAACAATGAATAATGATGAATTTTGTTTATATTTGTGTTGATGTATGCCATGTATGGTATATTGAATATGTGGTTGATTTTTGTATGTTATTTAACTTGAGGGTCTTGAGAAACCATAATTATAATGATTTCTACCATGAAAATGACCTTGTTAATAGTATGTACACAAGGTATTTGTGAAAATGTCTAAGTGAAATGACTAAATACATGTGGATAGTATATTGAGTTAGAGCAATGGTCCAAAGGAGTATGATTGATTAATAAATGATTTTCTCAAAGTATTGTGAGCCATGTATGGTGTCATATATGATATTATTGGGTTAATGACTAATAAGGGCTTGAAACCCTAAGCATGAAAATGAATTTGATGTGTACGTTAGGCCTAAAAGTGGTAAAAAGGTGGTGTAAGCTTGCTAATGAAAAAATGAATAGTTTGTGTGGGTCATGACGATCATAGCTTGAAATATGTGATGAATTGAGTTAAGGCATTGACCTATTGAAAGGGGTTGGACAACGAAGGATGCTATGTGGGCCATGTGATTATGTAAAGGGTTGAATTTGGTTAAATATGTTAAAGCTCGTATGTGTGAAATTGAATGCATGTGAATGCTTGGTGAATGGTTGGTAAGGGACTTTTTGGCTACATGATGACTAAACACTTATCCTAGTTGATTGGTTGACTAAATGGTCATAGTCCCTGATGTAAGAACTTAAATTATTTTTGAATAAAAGGTATGCATAAGATTAATAACTAGGAATGAATATTGGTAAGAGTCTTGATGACTGAGAATGAACTTGCATTTGGTAAGGAACTAAGGCTTTGGGACTATCCATGTTAGTAATGGCCAAATTACAAGGGAGAGATCATGTTATGATCTATGGGGATGGTATGTAGTCTTGATGTCTTGAATGCCTTGAGTCGAGTCGAGTCCCTATATGATTAATTCAATGGGTTCTTGTATGTGAGTAGAGAGATATTGGTTCGTGTCCCCTATCTACTTACCATTGGTTGGAGGTCCTAAGTCCACTTACCATTGGATCGAGGTTCTGTCCACTTACCATATGAGATTTATCGATTTGTGGCCCCAATCCACTTACTATTGGTTAGAGGTCCCAAGTCCACTTACCATTGGTTTGAGGTACCGTCCACTTACCATATGAGATATGTCAGTTCGTGGCCTTAGTCCACTTACCATTGATTCGAGGTCCCAAGTCTACTTACCATTAGTTTGAGGTTCTGTCCACTTACCATTGGTTTGAGGTTCTGTCCACTTACCATATGAGATTTATCGATTTGTGGCCCCAATCCACTTACTATTGGTTAGAGGTCCCAAGTCCACTTACCATTGGTTTGAGGTACCGTCCACTTACCATATGAGATATGTCAGTTCGTGGCCTTAGTCCACTTACCATTGATTCGAGGTCCCAAGTCTACTTACCATTAGTTTGAGGTTCTGTCCACTTACCATATGAGATGTGTTGGTTCATGGTCCCAGTACACTTAGCATTAGTTGGAGGTCCAAAGTCCACTTAACATTGGTTCGAGGTCCAGTTCACTTACCATATAAGGTGTTTGGTTTGAGGTTCTTGTTTAATGTATTGTGGGAGTTCACTATGTCTAAAATATAAAGGTGGAATATTAGTAGTTCGTCACCCCATTTTTCATGAATGAGTGTATCACTAATGCATGTTATGACTCATTCCATGATTTGACTTTTTGGGTCACTATATGTATATGTGTATTCAACATGACTATTCTTATGTAAATATGATACCCTATGATGGATTGACATGTATTTGAACAAACATACTATTTTCTCCTTACCCTTGAGTTACATGGTAGCATTCTAACCTCTAGTCATCTCCGGATGCTACGTCCCCACATTACATGGGCTCTGGAGCATATTCTTATTTTCCCACACAGTGACTTATTGATTGAGGCATTTTAGGCTTGTCCTGAAGTGGTGAGCTTTCTTACCTTAGAAGACATCATCTTTTAGTCTCTATCTTTAGATTTAGTCTCTTTGTGACTTGGTTTAAATATAGTTGTGGGCTTATCCTGACATATATTTTTTTTGACATCGGTTTTGTATAGAGGAATTATGAACGACTGTGGTCTTAGGTATATTGTTTAGAAGATAAAACAAATAAAGTGTGTAGACATATCTAAGCTTGACTCTTGTTGTTGTTGTTTTCGCTACCTTGACTTGTCAGTTGAAGTTCCTTCAACTCCTATAATATTATGAGGCATTTGAGATAGGTTACCGGGTTGACCTTCGGTTCATGTGAGCTTGAGGTGCCCATACAACATGTCCCAAATTTTGGGTCATGTAAAGTTCGGTTCATGGTCTCTTGGATGATCACAATGCCGTATTAAGTAAAGTCTCTTTTATGGATGTGATGCGTGCCACACTTATAAAAGAGAGGCTATGAGACATCTTAGGAATGTTTCCTTTTCTTGTGTTTCAATCTTAAGCTATAGAGTCTAAGGTCTCGAATTCATCTGATTCCATTTGCTATCTTTTAGGTCATGCCTTTAAAAAATTTTAGAATTAGTCAAACACGTCTATCCCAGTTGGGAAAATATAGATGGAGGTCATCTAAATTTAGGTGTTCAAACCCATGCTAGAGTTGCGGCATCCGAGCATCTTTGTGTGGTTCCTCCTTCCCCTACCAACCCTGCCTATGAGAGTGACCTACCTCCTAATTACCTCAAGAGAATGCTACCAATGTAGAGTTTTGATGCTCCATCAACCTCTTGACCCAATTAGTATCTTCTTAATTTGGGTGAGGTGCCTCATTTTCTCCATCGTCTGAGGCCACAAGGTTTGACCAATTCATAAAGTTGAACCCTCTTATGTTTACGAGTGTGAAAGTTAAGAAAGATCCCCAAAGTTTAATTGATGAAATAGAGAAGATCTTTTGTATAATACATGCGTCAGAGGTAGAAGTTTTCAAGTTTACTTCCTACCAATTGAATGATATAGCATATCAATGGTATGAAGAGTAGGAGATGTCTAGGGGTGTGGGTGCTAATCCAACTGAGTGGGAAGATTTTTCTAGTACCTCCCTTGGATGCTTCTTTCCTTAAGAGTGAGGGAAGAAAAAAAAAGTTTGTGAATTTTAGGCAAGGTAGGATGCCTTTTAAGGAGTATGCATTGAGATTCCATCAATTGTCAAGGTATGCCCCTGAGATGGTGGCTAGCATAAGAGCTAGGATGCCTAAATTTGTTTTGGGATTGTCTCCCAAATTAGTTCTTGAGAGTAAGGCAACCTCGTTGATTAACGACATTAATATCTCTAAGTTGGTTGTGTATATGCAATAAATGGAAAAGGAGAAAAAAATAGGGTGGGATTAGTGAGAGGCGAGGTTAGAGGTCTCGGCTGTCTGAGCTAAGTATATGCCAACAGTCGAGTGGCAGATTGTCTAGAAGAAATAATTATGTGAGTGGTGATTCTCAGGCCAGTGGGCCCCAATAAGATCTGACCTACCCTCCTTGTAGATTCTATGGTCAGCATTACTGTGGTGAGTGCATGAAGGGGAAAATAGATTTTTCTATTATGGCCAGATTGGACACATAAAGCGATAGTGCCCTTCTCAAGTGGCTTCTCAGGATGATAGAGCCCCTATTTCTACTTCCTCTACACGTGTACCAAAGAGTGCAATCTCTGCTTCTGTTTCTTATAACAATGCTGGTCAGGGTCACTTGTATGCACTTTCTCTCTCTAGGAGATTGAGGTATCTCTGAATGTTATTATTGGTATGTTGAAAACTCCTTCTCTATGTTATGTATGCTTATGATTTGCTTGGTATGTTGGACCTTATTTGTGATTTTATATTTCAATTTTATTCTAAGTAATTTGGTCTTCTTTCTCTATTTCTATATTGATAAGAGATTCCATGGTTGCAAGGAGTCTATCGAGAACAAGTGATAACTATTAATGAAAAAAAAAACTCTTATTGATTGATAGAGGTGGAAAAAATTGTGTTTGATGGCAATTGGGGGTATGACTTACCTAATGAAATTTTCATTGTACAAGAAAAGGGTCCCTTGAGCGGATAGAGGGATGGTTCTACCTATAAGGGTCCAAGTTGAATTGAACTTGCCCTCTAGCATGATCCCCATTCATTCGGTGTTCCATGTCTTCATATTGAGAAAGGGCCTAGGTGATCTATTTTTAGTTGTTCCCTTAGAAGACATTTGTATTTTTGGGTTCCTTGTCTTATGAGGAAATCTCGATAAGAATCTTTTGTTGGCAAGTTTGCCGGTTGCAAATGAAAGAGGTGGCTTTAGTAAAGGTCCAAGCGAGTAGCCAATAGTTTAAGGAAGCTACTTGGAAGGCGGAAGGGGACGTGAAGTCTAAGTATCCACAATTGTGTTTTGTTTTGGGAACTCATGATTGCGGTATGTATTTGTATTCCTAAATTGGTCTATGTCTTTGATAGGCAATTGAAGTCCCTAAAGCATGTGATTGATTGGTGCCTCTCTTCAATAAGGGATTTGAGTTCCCAATGCTTGAGTTACCTATATCTTTGAAAGTCGGAGTGTTTAATCCCTTAATCTTTGAGTGATCGAGTGTTTTCAATAACTGGTGGTATGTACTCTAAAGGATATTGAAACAAAGTGATTGATTTATAATGACCATGATGTGTGTTTTGTTGTAACATTGTTGTGTGTCTTGTCCTCAATTGGGTGAAGATTGTTTTTATGAGTGCTAATATTTTAAATTGAGAATGAACTTGTCTTAACCATCATTTACGGATGAATAATCCTAAGTGGGGGAGAATAAAGCACCTAAGAATGTGGCCTTGCAAAAATTTTAGGTTGATTGGAGATGGTCATGATATGTGTTATGACATATCCTTATTGTGTGCTGTTTTTAACTTGTGTAAAGGTTTCCATGATGCATGTTGATGTTTTAACTTGTATATATTCTTGATTTACCCTACCTTAGTGGACAAATTATCCTTTTTGTGGATGAAGTGAAGCACCTAGACTAGAACCCTTAAGAAAACATCAACCTTTTGGTCTTTGGAGTGGATACGAGTGAGGGTGCTTGAGTCGCACCCTACGTAACAAATCGTACCCACCATGACCTCCCCTTTAGTATCCTAATAACTATATTAAGGTAACATACTGTACTCAATAATACAAGGTCATCCCTTTTTCATAACAAAGATCACGAGTCGTAAGCTGCCTAACCGTATGGAGTGAATCTAACCTAAAGTGGACTATTTTGGTTACGGGTGGTCTATACGAGTTAGGTCATGATTCTTACACTTAGGATAATACTAAAGGTCCCTAGTAGTACCCTGACCAGTGTGGTTGACCTCGGGGAAGCCTTGGGTACAAATTAGGGTACCACTCGTACCCTAGATTACGATTGCCATGTGTACCGTGAGGGGTAGTCGTACCCCTACTCGTGTGTATTTTCCAGATTTTAACCAAGGACCTTCTGGTCATTTACCTTTCCTAAAACTCTAAGTATTTGACCTATATAAATCATGGTACCCTCCCAAGGCTTTGTTTGCTAGACATAAACATTCCAAATACTCAAAAAGGCTCTTGGAATAAGATTGGAGGCTAGGGTTTCGAAGAAGATCATCTACAGGCAAGAAGGAGTCAATATTATTGGTGTGTCATCTTGTTTAAGTCATGTGTCTCCTACCCTCTTTAAATAAATCAAAAACCCATGTATTTCACACTTTGATTATTAAGTGTACATGGTTGTTTATAATAAAAAAAAGGTTTTGCTATCCAATAATGAATAATGATGAATGTTGCTTATATTTATGTTGATACATGTTATGGATGGTAGATTTCATATCCGGGTGCTTGTTGTATGTTGTTTAACATAAGGGTCTTGATAAACCCTAGTTTTAATGATTTCTACCATGAAAATGACCTTGTTAAAAGTATGTACACAAGGTGTTTGTGAAAATGTCGAAGTAAAATGAATAGTTACATGTGGATAGTATTTTGAGTTAGGGCAATGGTCCAAAAGAGTATGATTGATTGATAAATGATGTTGTAGAAGTATTGTGAGACATTTATGTTGTCATAGATGATATTGTTGGCTTAATGACTAATAATGGGTTAAAACACTAAGAATAAAAATGAATTTGATGTGTGTGTTGGGCCTAAATTTTGTAAGAAGGTAGTGTAAGCTTGCTAATGAAAAGTGAATAGTTTGTGTGGGTCATGACGACCATTACTTGAAATGTGTGATGAATTAAGTTAAGGAATTGGACTATTCAAAGGGGTTAAACAACGAAGGCCCCTATGAGGGCCATGTGATCAAGTAAGTGTTGAATTTTGTTAAATATTTTAAAAGTCCGTATGTGTGGAATTGAATGCATGTGAATGCTTGGTGAATGCCTTGTTCACCATATGGTGAATAAATACATATTCTTGATGATTTGTTGACTAAATGGTCATAGTCCCTAAAGTATGAACGCGAATTATGTTCAAATAAAAGATGTGTATAAGATTAATAAGTAGGAATGAACATTGGTAAGAGTCTTGATGACTGAGAGTGAACTTGCATTGTGTAATGAACTAAATATTTGGGCCTATCCATGTGAGTAATGTCCAAATAGGCTAGGAGAGATCATATCATGGTCTATGTGATGATGCGTGGCCTCGACAGCCTTAATGCCTAGAGTTGAGTCGAGTCCCTATGTGATGAATTGAATAGGTACTTGTATATGTCCAGAGACGTATTGGTTCGTGGCCCCATTCCACTTAACATTGGTTGGAGGTCCCAAGTACACTTACTATTTGTTCAAGGTCCCATACACATACCATATGAGATGTATCGGTTCGTGGACCCAGTCCACTTACCATTGGTTGGAGGTCCCAAGTCCACTTATTATTGGTTTGAGGTCCCGTCCACTTACCATATGAGATGTGTCGGTTCATGGACCCAGTCCACTTACCATTGGTCTGAGGTCCCGTGCACTTACCATATGAGATATGTCAGTTTGTGGTCCCAATCCGCTTACCATTGGTTGGAGGTGACAAGTCCACTTACAATTGGTTTGAGGTCCAGTCCACTTACCATATAAGATGGTTGGTTTGAGGTTCTTGATTAATATACTATGGGAGTTCACTGGGTCTGAAATATAAGGGTGGAAGGTTGGTAGTCCGGCACCCCATGTTTCTTGAATGAATGTATTACCAATGCATGTTATGACTCGTTCCATGATTTGACTTGTTGTGTCACTATATGTATATGTGTATTCAACATGCCTATTCTTATGTAAATATGATTGCCTATGATGGATTTGAACAAACTTACCATTTTTCCCTTACCCTTGAATTACATGATAGCATTCCAACAGCTAACTTTCTCTAAACCCTACATCCCCACGCGACGGTGCTGGAGCATCTTTTTCTTTTCCTGTGCAGTGACTTGTTGATTGAGGCAGTTTGGGCTTGACTATAAGTGTTGAGCTTCCTTACCTTGGAAGATGTCATCTTTTAGTCTTTATCTCTAGACTTAGAATCTTTAAGACTTGGTTTGGCTATAGTCGGGGGCTTTTCCTGACATATAAATTTTTTGGACATCGGTTTTGTATTGAGGCATTGTGAATGGATATGGAATTGGGTATATTGTTTAGTTGATAAACCTAATGAAATGTATAGACATATATAAGCTATGACTTTTGTCGTTGTTGTTTCCGCTACCTTGAATTCTGAGTTGAAGTTCCTTCGATTCTTATGATAAGATGAGGCATTTGTGATGGGTTATCGAGGCAACCTCCAGTTCATGTGAGCTTGAGGTGCCCATACGACATGTTGGTATGAAAGGTCACCCTTTAGGAGTAACCAAGGGATACGAATCAACACCTAACTTGTAACCTTTACCCATAACCAAAACAGTCCACTCTAGGTTAGGCTTTCACTCTATATGACCAAGTAGTATATGACTCGTATGCAAGGTTATGACAAAGGAATAACCTGGAAATATAGGAGACAGTATGCTACCTTAACATACTGTTCAAGGTACGAAAGGAGCGGGGGAAAAGGCTGCGAGTCGTGACCAAGGGTATGACTCAAGCCCTCTAACCGTATCCACTCCAGAGATATGAAAAGTATTTCTTTTTCAGTGGTTCAAAGTCTAGCTGTTCCACTTCTTCCCCACTTGAGATCATTTGTCCATGAAAGAAGGGTAAATCAAGAATATTTATAAGTTAACACATCAACATGCATTATGACAACCTTTACACAAGTTTGAAACAACATACAACAATGTTACAACACAACACATATCATGATCATCACCAATTAACCAAAATGTTTTTTCAAGGTCACATTCTTGGGTGTTTCAAATACACGTTCTCTCTATGGTCCTCTCATAATCGACAATCTAAGGAAAGGAATACTCAATTGTTATCAAGTGCTCTGACACCAAATGGAGGGAAAGTACTAGTCCTCTAACACATCCATGCACCAATGTCCTACTTTGAATGATGTAGCATAGCAATAAGTCCCACCCACTTGAGAAATCCAATCTAATACTTAAAAGATAATAAATAACTCTGATGAACACCAATAAACCCCAATTTAATCTGAGAATTGCTCGACTAATCGAATGTCTTCTATGGCTGTGAAAGATCGTCCATAGACTCGGGATCCTCATTACTTAACCTCAAAGGGATGAAGTACACACAAGCTCAACTGGAGCCTAAGATGGCCCCAAATCCTTTTTACTGACGCTGAAGGTCCTCAACATCCATCTTTAAGACTCTAGTCCAATGTTGCATTGAAACTCTAGAAATGCGTGTTGAAGACTCATCCACATCTATCATCAATGTCGTATAATCCATTAGGGATAGAATAGAATAAAAGAATGTGTTCAAGGTTATTCATAGTATACGGACACACGACAAAGATTAAAGAAGTGAATTTCCTAAAATGTCACTGTAGTCTCCCAAAGATAGGTTAGGGAAGTCTCCGCACCAATTCACAGGATTCTACTAACACTTTGCTCTTGTACTAATACACTGGTGAAACCTAGGATCTGATAGCAATTTGTCACGAACCAACTTCTTAGGACATGATGGCGCCTACTATAACCCACAAGTAGGTAAGCCAAACCCATAGTCCAGAATAAATGGCGGACTACCCAATATATAGAAAAGAATGCAGAATAGATGTAACAAAAGATCAAATATATAAATGAATCCCAAAACCTGGAGGTATGAGTACATGAGGTTTTACATAACAAGAATCCAACATGAGGTACAATTGAATACACTGGTATAACTTATCTAAGAATACAGCATGGAGACTAGTCTGATACATAAGAGAGATAAGTAATACTCTGAGTGTCAGGAGCTAACTCTATCTCTGAACCATTGCTACTCCACACGGCACACACATCAATGGTGATAAAACTTACTATAATCCGTAGGCTGCATAAGTGTAGTATGACTACCAAATGAATGGTACTCATTAGGCGAGTTGACACGACCCAAACCAGGGCCTTATCATAATAGGCATCTCAAGTCCAACAAGGACCGGAGATAACCCCTCTATTCAATTCAAACAACCAACAACCATAGAATAAAAATTAAAAAACCAAGTCCATATCCATACCATACCATACCATAACATGCCTAAGTCCATATCCATACCATACCATAACATACCAAAGTCCACTGTCTTTCCATGCAAAGACCCTAAAACCAATCCAAGAATATTTGGTCGGGACAAGCCCTCGACAATAGCCAAAAGAAATATCTGAGTCTAAACAAATAATGACATGAGAAAACTCAAATTAAGAAATGGAGCCTTTCAAAGTATGGAAGATCATCACTTCAAGTCACCACAAGTAGTTCTCGAGTCCAATCACTGAATAGGAGGGGTAAAAGTATGACCAACACCTGCATCATGTGGGGATATAGAGTCAAAGATAATTAGCGTTTGGAGCGCCAGAATGTAACTCAAGGATAAGGATAAAATAGTGCCAATAGTTCAAAACTATTCAACCAATGCATTTAGACGATGCAATACTTACATATACATATATATCATGCCGGGTAGGGAAAAAGATTAGCATGGACTTTTAAAACATTAATCTGGGATGTGTAAAATAACACTCATAGAACAAGGCACCCACGGGCTATTGAGCCTAGCTCTCCAATAGATAGAAGAGACCTAGTGTGTGTAGCCGTACGAACTAGAGAATATCCATAACTGTATATGTCTATGTGGGGGACTCAAATCTCCCGAAATAATCAAGGTAACTTAAGCACCAATACATATATTATGGGGGACGCAAACCTCCCAATCACATATTTATTTGATGGACTCGAACTACCCGGTCCTAAGACACCCACACCGGCTAGCGCAGTTTCTAGTGTTAGTCCTTTGGACTCTACTTTCCAGTTTTGAGATCTTTCAGTGTTAAAACCATTATTTCACATACGCAACCATTAATCCATTAACTTAGTAAAGTCACTTCATTGGTATCGTCATACCAACATCACTTGCAAGTGTACAAAATGCCATTACCATTATTAATCAACAAATCATTCATTTGACTTGGGGACTTGAACCTATTGTATAACAAAGACACTTATTCAAATAAAAGTTTAGGGACTCACAAGTCATAAATCAAGTAATGCTTAGGGACTCAAACCCTATTAGACAAATTAACAACTAAGATTACCATCTAAATCGTGACATGGCCAACAAGGCCTTTACAAAACCATTTACCAACCATTCATATTCATTAGGACAATGCCCTAGTTCAAAATATCATTAACATGTGACTAGTTAATTCTATTAGGCATTTTCACAAACACTTTGAGGGCATACCTTTACCAAGTCCAAAACCAAAGTAAAAACTGTCAAGTTTAGGTTTACCTATGACCCATTTGTTAAACCACAATTAACAAGCACCAACATGTGCAAACAATCATCCAAAAAATATATAAACACAAGTGAAACAAAGAGTAAACAATACTCAACAATATGCAACAAAACCCTCAACATTGGTTTTCAAAACCACCATTTATGAATCATAAAAAATCTTAAAAACATTTGATATTTATGAATTAACAATGTGGGAAGAGTCACATGCCTTATTCACAAAGATTCACGGAAGAAACTTGACTCATGAGCCTCTAGATGAACAATTTATAGAAACCCTAGCCCAATCTTCAAGAGATTGTTTGAATAGAGTTTTTGGAATGCTTTGATCTTTCAACGTATGTTATGAAAAGATACAATGTGTTATAAAATGTAGGGACTTAAGGGTTTTGGTGTGGGAAATTTCTAAAATATCCTCAGCATAAAAGTTGTAAAATGTTCACAGGAGGGTATGACTCCCCGCTCCATTAACTCGTACATAAACATGTGAGTGCTTTATACCACTTGTACCCTACAAATCAAGTTGAACTTATACACTGTCCATCATACAAGTCCCTAGACCAAATCGTACCTAATTATATGATTAGTATCCTCTACACTATATGCTAGGCAGAGAATCCTCTAGGCTAGTCTTAGAATGTCATATTATTTGGCAACATACACCTCGTACCCTAGAATACAACTAGTGTGATGCCTAATTGTACATTGGATAGAATACAACCCAAACCACCCTGATTATCATACATATGGAAAGACCCTAAACAGTACCACATCATATGACTAGTATGCATATGTTGTATGATATCCCAGAATGCTCAACTTAGGAAATTTTCTATGTGTCCAAAGCCAAGGTATTTCAATTCTCCCCCAGTAGGATCATTCATCATCAAATGATGGGTAAGGAAAGCACAAGCCTAAGTTAACACATTATTACACGTCAAACTAACCTTTAACCAAGTTAGAAAATAAATATGACAAGGAATCACCATTCCTTTAGCAAATTAACAAACAAAAGATGTTAAGATTATCACATATCACAAGCACGAATATCTGGAACAGGGAACAAATACGAATACTTGAACTTTATGTACTCTTTTGCTTCCCAAGTGGCTTCTTCAAACTTATGGTTTCTCCAGAGAACCTTTATCGAATCCACGTCCTTTGTCCAAAATCGAGAAACTTTATGATCCAAGATCCCAACCGAGGCTACTTTATAAGAAAAAGAGTCTGATATACCTAACCCTTCTAAAGAAAAATATTAGGAAGGATCACGTACACACTTTCTCAACATAGAGACATGGAAGACCGGATGAATGGAGCTCAAACTAGATGGAAACTCCAACTCATATGAAACATTGCCAAACCTCTTCAAAACAATGTAGAGACCAACATAATGAGGACTTAATTTCCCCTTCTTACCAAACCACATCACCCCTTCATGGGAGACACCTTTAAGAATAACCAATCGCCAACATTGAACTCCAACTCCCTATGCCTCATATCCATATAGGACTTTTGGCGAATTTGAGTAGCTTTCAATCTATCACAAATCACTTTCAACTTTTCCAAGTCTTGGTCAACCAAATCAGGGCCAAACAACTTACCCTCACCAACTTCGTAACACCTAAAAGGAGAACAACATCTTCTATGATACAACACCACAAAAGGAACCATAAAATTTCTAGAGTGATAGCTGTTATTATAAGCAAACTCAATCAAAGGAAAATAGTAGAACCAACTACCTTCATAGTCAATCACGTAAGCACGAAACATATCTTCCAATGTCTGAATGGCCCTTTCCACTTGTCCATCTGACTGTGAATGGAAAGGGGTACTAAGGCACACCTTAGTACCCAAACCTTTCTAAAAAAACTTCCAAAATTTCATGAGAATGTAGTACCACGATCCTAAATGATAGCAATAGGGGCACCATTCAACTTTACAATCTCCGCAAGATACAACTTCGTATAATCCTCCGCCGAATAGCTAGTCCTCATAGGAAAGAAGATCCTATCCACAATGACCCAAATCAAATCACACTAATTCTGAGTCTAATGAAGACCTGTAATAAATTCCATATTAATCACCCTCCACTTACATTCGGGCAACTCTATCTCTTGGTATAAACCCTTGAGTCTCATGTGCTCAACTTTTATTTGTTGACACACCATATACTTAGCCACATAGTTAGCCACATCTCGTTTCATATTAGTACACCAATTGGATGCCTTAAGACCATGATACAGTTTTTGTATAACTAGGATGAATAGCATAATGAAATCCATGAGCTTCGGCCAAAATCCTATCCCCCAATCCATAGATGTCGGGAGCACATAGCCTACCTTGGTATCCTAAGATACTATCTCTACAAATCACAAAGTCAAAAACTTTTGCTGACCAACTTTTTCTCTAATCTTTATCAAATCAAGATCCAATATTTCCTTTTACTTTATCACAACAACAAGAGACGACTGCGATACCTGATGCACAAACACACCACCATCCCTAGAGGTAGTGAGACGAATTCCCAAACTAGCCAAACGGTGAATGTCTTTCATCAATTCCCGCTAATCCTCATCCATATGAGCTATACTCCTCAAGGATAACTTGACAATAGCATCAATAACTATATTAGCTTTCTCATATCATAGTCCTTCAGTAACTCAAACCACCTCCTTTGCTAGAGATTTAACTCTGTATGAGTAAACACATACAATAGGCTCTTATGATAAAAAATATGTTAACATGAACACCATAGAGATAGTGATGGCAAATCTTCAATGCAAATACCATAACTAACAATTTCAATTCAAGAGTAGAGTAGTTTCTCTCATGAACTTTCAATTGCCTAGAAGCATAGGACACAACCCTATTATGTTGCATAAATACATAGGCAAGCCCAATACGAGAAGAATCGCAATACACTACAAAGCCAACATTACCCTCGGGCAGGGTCAAAATCAAAGCTGAAGTTAACTTATCCTTCAACTTCTCAAAACTACCCTCACACGTATCCGACTACAAGAACTTGACCTTTTTTTGGGTCAACTTAGTCAATGGGGTAGCAATAGTCAAAAAAACATTCCAAAAATCTCCTATACTAATTGGCTAAACCTAAGAAGCTTTGAATATCGATCGGAGTCATTGGTCTAGGCCATTTCATAACCACATTAACATTTAGTGGATCCATCATGATCCCTTCACTAGGGATAGCATAACCAAGAAAAGTCCTAGCCTTCAACCAAAACTCACACTTTGAGAACTTAGCATACAAACGTTGACCCTTCAAGGTCTGCAATAGAACACAAAACTGATCGACATGATCCTCCATACTCTTAGAGTATACCAGAATATTATATATGAAGACAATGATGAACAAATCCAAAAATAGATGGAAGACCCTATTAATTAAATCCATAAATGCTACCAGAGCATTGGTCAACCCAAAAGGCATAACTAGGAACTCATGGTGACCATACTGGGTCCTAAAGGTAGTCTTAGGGATATCCACTTCCCTAATCTTAAGCTGATGTTAACCCAATCGAAGGTCAATCTTAGAGAAACACTTTGCACCTCGAAGCTAATCAAATAAGGCATCAATCCTAGGAAGAAAATATTTATTCTTTATTGTCACCTTAATCAACTAATGATAATCAATACATATATGAAGGGAACCATCATTCTTATGCATAAACAACACTGGAGCACCCCAAGAAGACATACTAGGATGGATAAAACCTTTATAGAAGAGATCCATAAATTGCTCCTAAGCTCCTTCAACTCGGTCGGATACATTTTATAAGGAGGGAAAGAGATAGGATGATTTTCCAAAACAAGATCTATCCCAAAGTCAATTTCACTATCAGAAGGAATACCAGGAAGATGATCAGGGAAAACATCAAAAAACTCATTAACCACTGGAACAAATTCTAGAGAAAGACCTTCCAAGTTAGAATCTTTAACCCAGATCAAATGATACGAACACCCTTTGGAAATCATCTTTCGGGATCTAAGATATTAGATGAACATTTCCTTAGGTACTTAAGAACCCCTTTCCCATATAATCACCGGATCATTAGGGAATTTAAACATGAACTTACGTGTTTGACAATTTAAGAAAGCATAAGATAAATGCAACCAATCCATCCCTAATATAACATTGAAATCTACCATATCTAGTTTAAACAGATCCCCAAAGTTTCTTTACTACCAATAGATACCACGCACCCCCTATAGACACTTCTAGCAATAATAGATTCACCTACTAAGGTTGAAACATAAAAGGATCTGTAACACACTCGGGACAAAAACTAAAATGCACAACCACAAAAAATGTCATATAAGAAAGAGTGGACCCTGGATCAAGTAAATAATAAACATCACGAGAGAAAATTTTCAATATACCATTAACCACATCGGGAGATGCCTTAGAATCATAGTGAGACATAAGAGAATATAAATAATTTTGACCACTGCCGGTACCAGAAGTAGAAATGGATGCAGAAGAAGCACCTTTTGCTACAGGAGCAGAAGGGGAGACAACCAGAACCTTGTTAACCCCAAAATCCATTCTAACATGATATTCATGCTTCATATGATCAATATTACCATACTAAAAATATTTGTTCTTCCTTTCCTTACATAACCCATAGTGTGATTTCCCAAAACCTCTATAAAGAGGATGGGATGGAGCCAACTAAGACCCACTAGCCTAAGATTGGGCACCCTATGCTCGAAAACTACTGTTATACTAAGACCGACAATCACTCGACAATTTTTAGTAATGATCACTAGTTATGGAGAAAAAACTAGAACTCCTCCACTTCTTCCTTAGCCACTTACTAGCATCTCTACCACCTTGCTCCGAAGGCTTAAATTTCTTCCCCAACCTCTCACTAAACTCAGCCTTCTTCCTCTTCTTTTCTTTCACCTACTGTATGAATACAACCAACCTAGAGATATCCATGTCCATGATTAACAAGGCAGCATTGCTCTCAAGAATCAACACACGAGATAGTCCTAAAGCAAACTTACATATTTTAGCAGTTATGCTCTAAACTAACTCAGGAGTGTACTTGGAAAATTGATGAAATTTCAAGGCATACTCCTTGACTGACATCCTACCTTGCCTTAAATTTAGAAACTCTTTCTTTTTTGCCTCCCTCAACTCCTGAGGAAAGAAACGGTCCAAGAAAGTATTAGAGAAATCATCCCACAAGGCAGAACTAGAATCTTTGCCCCTCGACTATTCCCACTCTTTGTACCATTGGTACGCCATATATTTTAATTAATAGGATACTAACTCAACACCTTAAACCTTCAAAGCATACATAATCCATAGAAGCTTCTTCATTTCATCAATAAAAGCTTAAGGATCTTCCTCAACCATAGTACCCATAAATATATGAGGATCCAATATCATGAACTGGCCAACCCTTGTGGCCTCATAAGATGAAGTAACAGGAACACCATACTCAGACTGAAAAGCTACCAACTAAGACAGTAGGGTAATAAAGTGATAGAACTCAGCATTAATAGCCTCTTCTAGAGGCAACTAAGTATGAGTATCACCCTCTGAAGTAGCATTAGTGGGGATAGGTGGAACCTCATGGGGATAGTTAGATACAATAACCCTTGACCAGGTCTGTACCATAGAAGTTGGATGAACTTTATCCACATTATCCTCAGTCAAGATAATAGAGTTTGCATAAACATCAGATTGTCTTGGAGGCAAGGTTTGAAAGACAAGAAAATAAAAATCAGAAGGATTCAAGACCATAGGCTGTATAGCTCAAACTAAGACACCAAGAAAATAAAATATTCCTAAATGTCTTAAACCCTCTCTCTTATAAGTGTGGAACTCTACACACTTATAAAAGAGACTCTACTTGACCCAGCTTTGTGGACACCCAACTGACCATGAACCTAGGCTCAGATACCAACTTGACATGACCCGAATTAGGGCTTTATCATAATGGGCACCTTAAGTCTAACAAGGATCAGAGATCACCCCCAATTCAATCAAACCAACCAACAACCATAACATGACCAAGATAATAACCAAATTCATATCTATATAATAACATAAAATACCCAAGTCCATAGCCATACCATAACATAACATAGCTATGTCCACAATTTGTCCAATCAAAGCCTCTAAAAACAATCCAAGAATATCTGATCGGGATAAGCCCTCAACCATAGCCAAAATCAATATCCGTGTCTAAACTAATAATGACATAAAAAAACTCAAAGTAAGAAATTTAGCCTTCATAAGTATGGAATTTCTCCATTTCAACTCACAAAAAGATGTTCTCGAGTCTAATCACTGAGTACGAGGTGTAAGAATATGACCAACACCTGAATCGGGTTGGGATAAAACATCAAAAATAGTTAGAGGTTGGAGCGATAGCATGGAACTTAAGGATAAAGATAAAATAGTGCCAACAGTTCAAAACAAGTCTACCAATATATTTAACCAATGCAATACTTACATATACATATATATCATGTCGAGGTAGGGAATAAGATTAGCATAAATTTTTAAAGTATTAACCTGGATAGTGTAGAATAAATGTCATAAAACAAGGCACGCACGAGCTATATGGGCCCAGCTCTCCCCTAATTGGAAGGGCCTCAGTGCGTGTAGCCGCATAAACTAAAGAATATCCATAATAGTATATACCTATGTGGCGGACTCGAACCTCCCGGCATAATCAAAGTGATGCAAGCACCAATCATGTATTAGGGGGGACTCAAACCTCCCAATCATATATTCATTCAGGGGACTCAAACCACCTGATCATAATATACACGCACCAGCTAATGCTGTTTCTAGTGTTAGTCCTTCAAACTCTACTTTCATAGCCTATCTACATATCCTGGTTTAAAGTGCAACTTAAAACCATCATTTCATATACACAACTATTAAGCCATTTACTTACCAAAGCATTTTGTTGGTATCATCATACAAATACCACTTGTAATCATACAATATGCCATTACCATTATAAATTGACAAATCATTTATTTGACTTTAGGACTCAAACCCATTGTCCTACAATGACACTTATTGAATTCAAAGTGTAGGGACTCAAACCCATTGTCAAATAAGTCATAAATCAATTAATGCTTAGGGGCTCAAACCCTTTTATCCTAATTAACCACCATGATTACTATTTAAATCATAACATGTCTAACAAGACCTTTACAAAAACCATTTACCAACCATTCATATTTATTAGGCCAATGACCTGGTTCAAAACATCATTAACATATAACTAGTTTATTCTCTTAGGCATTTTAAGAAACACTTTGAGGGCATACCTTAACCAAGTACAAAACAAAAATAAAAATCATCAAGTTTAGGGTTATCAATTACCCATTTATTAAACCGCAATTACCGAGAACCTATATGTCCAAACCATAATAAAAACATATATAAACATAAGTTAAATAAAGAGTAAACAATACTCAACAATATGAAATAAAACCCTCAACATTGGTTTTAAAACCACCATCTATGAATCATATAAATCTTAAAAACATTTGATATTTATGAATTAACAATGTGGGAAGAGTCACATGCCTTATTCACAAAGATTCACGGAAGAAACTTGACTCATGAGCCTCTAGATGAACAATTTATTGAAACCCTAGCCCAATCTTCAAAAGATTGTTTGAATAGAGTTTTTGGAATGTTTTGATCTTTCAAAGTGTGTTATGAAAGGATACAATGTGTTATAAAATGTAGGGATATCTAAAATGTCCTCAGCTTAAAAGATGTAAAACTTGCACAGAAGGGTACGATTCCCTCCAACTTGTATACAAACATATAAGTGGTACACACTACTCATACCCAAGGCATCAAGTTGGAATTCTAAAATGTCCAACATATGAGTCTTAGACCAAATCTTACCCAATCATATGATTGATACCCCCCTAAACCGTACCCTAGATAGAATCCTTTAGGCTAGACTTACCATATCACATGGTTTGGTAACATCAACCTCATACCCTAGCATACGACTAGTATGATGATTAATTGTACTTTGGATAGAATGCAACCCAAGCCACACTGATTGTCATACGAGTGAAGGGAACCTAAACCGTATCATATGATATGACCAGTATGCATAAGTCATATAATGTACAAAATGGTCAACATAGGAAATTTTCTAAAGGTCCAAGGCCAAGATATTTTATGACTGCCAACTAAGCTCAAAAGATAGAGTAGATATATAACATATAAATAGAATGGAAACAACACTAAATATTCAACAACAATATAAGAAAACCAACGAGATAATGAGGATAACATTCAAGTGACTAACATAATAAGGCTAAAAAAATATCAAGGATGAACTATTCTATTCTATCCATACTTAGAAATCTCAAAACTATATCGTGTATCTCTATCCAATATATGAATAAAGGATGAAAGAAGATTGTATATTGTATAGCAATATACAAGTCAAAGGAATGAATATACAATATGAACAAATAAAGTAAGGAATATTCAGTAATACCATAGCTACATACAACTAAACATACATATATGGTTTCAAATTTATATGTCTAAACATGAAATAAAAATGCATAATAATGCAATCATTAGATAGAAGAGGCTTAAAACATATCTCAATACCAAATCAATGACCAATCTTTCATAAACTAGACATAATAACGATCATAACAATGAAAATATAAATAAGAATAACAATGTTAATAATAATATGAGTAACCAGCTATTTAAGGCAATCGAATACCTAGCTGAGTTTATGCCTGGCCCTACCTACCCAGGATCAGAAGGTTCAATTGGCATACAACATAAGGCAAAGTCATCAGCCATATGTATATAGCCATCCCATACCAGGTGATAGATATAGGTGTAGACTAGTGATAGGCGATATATATGCAAGAAGAAATGTAGGGTACATAATAAATATAATAATCCTTCAGCCTTGTTAGGTATCAATATCATCATAACATCTTTCAACTTTGTCGGGGATAATCACATCATAATAAATCTTTAAAAAAACATTTAAACTCTTTTATATATAAGTTATCAACTAATTTAGGCAATTATTATTATTGAGAATTCAATTTTTAAAGGTGAAAAGGGGGTTTTAACCCTTGTTTAGGAAAAATAATGATAAGGTCATATTTAAGCTAGGATCACACCAATTACCAATGTTTGTAAATGTACTAAATCTATGCATGTCATTACTAGTATTCAATTAATGAAATCGTAAGCATTATACTGCATCATCTTTCATCCCATACCTAAGAGATGGATGTATAAATATATGTATATATATATATTTATAAAATAAAAATGCTTACTTTACAAGGATAATTACTTCCCGAATATCCAACTCATATCAAAACACAACCTTTGGCTCAATAATGTGTCCAAAATAATTATAACATCATAATCATGGCCTTAGTTCCATATACATAAAACTAATCATATTTATAAGTTGTAGAATATCTATAATTATCTCATATATATGAGGCATCTTACATCTATAGGTCATACATCATGACTATGAGGAATATCACCTATCTTGGCCAATTATCATATCTAAGAGGAATATCATCTCTCTAAGTCATGCATCCTATCTATGAGAAATATTATCTCTATAGGACAAATAATATATGTAAGAGGAATAACATCTCTAAAGGTCCAATATCATGTCTAAGAGGAAATAACACCTCTATAGGCCCAATATTATGGCCATAAGCCATTAGTCACTATCTATAGGAAAAATACATTATTATCCATCAGTTCACCAAACAAATCTCATAAATAAGGCTTTTTAGTCACAACTAGGCCTAATATCTAAAACTAAGTGCACAATGGCTAACACAAGTCCTAGACTAAGTAGTCCGAATGAATCCACTTCTATCCTAAATATCCATATTTAGGCTATCATTGCCCCAAACTAGGATAAGGTATCTAGTTCAACTTTTAGATGTCAATAAAGCCATGAACAATCATAAGATAGTAACTTCATCTATAAATAGTCATTTAAGTCAAATCTACCCAAACTACGATTCCAAGATCACCACACTAGCCAAATAAGATAAAATATACTAATCATATTTTCAATACTTAAATCCAAACCCCATACATAGAATTATATCATATATAATCTATTAATTAGTTCAATCAAGGTAGGAGGCCATAGGATCCTAAAAGGGTATTAAGCATTTAAACTTGTGGGTCAAAACCCTCATCTAATCCCCAAACATCAATATTCAATAATAAGTCATTCTATCCATAATAAAACTTAACATTCATATTCACATGCAATATATATATATATATCTCAGATAATCTATTAAGAAGTGTAGATAGAAGCCTACCTCAAAGTCGAACTACAAAACCTTAAATCATACATCAAACATCCATCTCTACTTCACAATCCTTAAAATTCCATCTCCCTATCAAAATAGTACTCTACTCATCACTATGAGTCGTATAATACCCATATTGCACTGTTGTTCTTTGGGTCCAAAAATAAAACCAATAACCCTAAGTTAGTCCCACTTACAAAAAATGGATTTCTAAAGTCAACCTAATGTTCATACATGAACAAGGAATCTTACCCCTCAAGAAATAGATGAAAACAAAGCAAATTTGGGGCTAAAATCAAGACCTAAGCTATATTGGGATTTTAGGTAAAGAACCAAGAAAATAATCAATAAAATGATGAAATCTTACCTTAGTTTAGATGATAAGCATAATAAAAGAGGTTAATTAAGCTCCCAAGATACCCCCAAGATTAAATTTTGACTTATTACACTTAATTTGGGGTTCTAGGTCTCAATAATGGGTCAAAATATCCAAAATATGGCCTATAGAGTCCATATATACCCATACCAAGTATTGGTATATCGGTATCAAAATCCTAGGGACCATGATCGTACTGTCACAATAGCAATAGGCCCTGTGCGATCGCGATGCACCAATAAAGTCAAAACTTATTTTTGACCTCAGAAACTCATTCGGATGCCGTTTTTTGTGAAGAAACTATGTAACCCTACTAAATTCAAAGTTAAAATATGTTGGATAATTCATATTTTCCATCCAATATCATATAGATGAATTGTTGTACCCAGACCCATTTTTACCAATTTTCTCACTTTTTGACCAATAGGTCAAAATGAGTTCGAGTGAATTAGGACCCAAATCAAAGGTCTACCTAGATAAAAATTGGTATTCTAAATCTATTGTCTTAGTCAAAATGTGCATATGAGATCATCTTACTAAATTTTTTTGCTAGTGGCCATTTGAAACAAACGAAGACTTCAAAATAAAAATTTGGCTCTAAAAACCAACAAACTACCGGGTAACTGAACCGTCAGTCCAAGAAAGTCATAAATGGCTCAAGAAAGATATGTAGAAGCTCAAAAAGTGAAAATAAGTGGGAAGATAAAAAAATGACTGAAAGGGTCATTACATCATGTTAAGGAGTAAATGATCATGGCTTATAAGCCTTCACATTTTTAATCTTTGTTGTTAAAATTTGATCCAATAAGTAAGGCTTTATAGTGTATATATATTTCCTTCATTTGTAGGTGAACTAGTTTAGTATCTGAGTAGATCATTTCTCTTTGAAAATCTATAGAGGCAATAGAACTAACTCAACTTCCTATTTTTGTAGAGGAGAATGGTTTCCAATATTTTGCTAGTGCACCAAATCACCATCAATTATTAAAATTTTTTGATTTTATGTTGTATTCAGTATTTTTATTTCATCCTCAATAATATTACCTATGTAATTATCTATTCTCTCTCACTTTTCAATCTATTAAATGCTTTGCTGCTAGATCTTTATTTTTTTTAATAAGAATGCTTTTAGTAGAAAACTTAGAAAAATTATTGCAATTGGTATTTAGAACATGTTTATTTTTGTAAATTCTATTAACTTTTTGAATAACTATATTATTGTGAATAAATATGATAGAATGGACTTGAATTTGTTGTAGAATTCCTCTTATTGCTTGTGTTTCAATTTAGATAGCTCTTGCTAAACTTGTAGTCTAGATTTTTTTTATAGTTAGGGGTATTTGAAGGGGTATTTCATGTACTTATTATTATAAAAGAATAAGGAATATTTGAAATAGAATAAACTAAGGTATCCTTAAAATCTCTTAGTATTTGTCAGCAACATCAAGCTTTTTCAAATATTGACTCTCTTCATTTATAATCAAAAAATTGGCAAGTCTTATCACGTCTTTCTACTACTAAGGATATGATTTTGACATTTCTTATAGAATCTCTTAAAATATTTTATGGATGATTGTGATGTGTCTGTATGTGAAAAATATAGTATGTATTGGAGCTTTTACAATGGTTAAGCCTCCATGTCGCTCTACTTGTTAGAATGAATTTGGTTATGAAAATGTGCACCTACTATTCAATAAATACGAAAGCAAATGTGTGTCAAAAATCCTCATTATTAGAACAAAATGCTATTTTATTCTTATTGATAGGTAAATGAAAGCAGATATATAAACCATACTTATATAGGAAAAAAACCAATAAATGTAATTTTTAGAGGTTACTATCATTCCCTTATGTATGAGATGTTGAATTCTATGTTTGTATCTAAATATCAAAGATAATGACTCAAATTCTTTATAGAAAAGATGTGGTCTATTGAAAAAATCTATCTTGAATGACTATAACAAAATGAATTTGGTTTTTTGAATATGTCAGTTACTTTGTGTTTTACACTTCAGAGTAAGAACAATAGGTTGGTCAAGGAACTGGAGGGGCATCAATTGAATGCTATGACTTTAGGTCGAGTTAGAGTTGATGGGTTGCGGAGGATAGGGGCATTTAGAAGCTCGATAGTTAAAATGGATATCAGTTTAGAGAACAAGTTGTCTAAAGCTAGGCTTTGGTCTAAAAGAGGTTGCAACTTTAGAAACTAGACGGACCAAGGTCGGGCTCCAAAACATAGGTTCATGGTTCATTCTACATTTTCTCATGTTTTAAAGAAGCCTCTTGGGTTATATGCCTCTTTGTTTGATAAGGACTCTTGTGGTATTGTCTTTGTTACTTGACTCTCTGGTGGAAACAGCTGCAAAATTCTAAATGGTACAACTTTTAGTCAGTTTTTTTATATTTATGTTTATGTAGCTTAGTGTTTTTTTGGATGGTGATGATAGGTTATTGATGTTGTTCAAATGCTGGTGAAAATATCTCATAGAGGTTCACGTGGTTGTGAGACTAATACCCGAGACAGAGATGGTATACTTGTGGCTTTGCCTCATGACTTCTTTAAGGAGGTGATTTAGTTTAACTACTCAAAATTAGAGTATTGATTCTGTTCAACATTATTTTATATGCTAGTGAATTATTTCCTCAGTTAATTTTTTTTACTTGATATGACTTGCAAATTTGATGATTTTGATGGATTCTTTAGGTTTGTACTTTATATCATGTTTGGTGAGTTGATAAGGTAGTCTGCTAATAATGAAGTCTGTGGTTTTAGGTGTCTGTAAGAAGGAAATATCTACTAATTATGATGTTGTAGGGGGTGGGGGAGGGGCTGAGAAGGTTGATGATAAAGAAATGTTGTCATTATAAATATGAATTGATAATAAATGCATCAATATTTAATGCGTTATATTCCACGTATTTAATTTTTGTCTTTCAATTTATTGTTTTTATTTGACCCTTAATTATTATCTTATCATCAATATTTAATGCATTAAATTCTACTAATTGTTTTGGTCTTTTCTCCACAAAGATTAGTTAAGTGGTGGGATTAAAGTTTGATTTAGCTTATTGTAAGTGTCATTTTAGGGTTGTATTATTCAAGACTTCAAAGATATTTATTGCCTTATGTCTACTTCAATAAGTTTTACTACTGAGAAATTTATTTTATGTTATCTAATATATCTCCTGTATTAAAAGTCATTCCTTTGGTATCGATAGAATAGGATTTTTTTAAACATAAATTGAACTTTAACCTATTTTACTGAACAATTGAAGCAACAAAGAATATTGCTGATTACAAATTATAAGTTACTTTATTGGTTTCTATAACTCGCCTAGTCTCTCTTTTAAAAATGTAAAGTTGTATCCAAAAAAATTTTTTGCTCTCATTTCATATCCGGAAGCATTTGGTTTCTATACTAGTCCTATATAAGATCCTAGTACTTAGCCTAGAAGTTGTGAGTTTTGAAATTTCGTATCTATGCTTTTTGCTATAAAGTTCAAAATTTAATGAACTTCAGCGGGTTTTACATATATTGTATCTCTCGGACTAGTTCTGCCTTTATATATTCCTTTAACTTCCATGTATTTTATTTTTATATTCTCATTGTATAGAGATTTCATGATATTTTAGATCATTTGATAAAATTTCAATCTTCAGCTTTTTCTTTTTACATCTTTTTCTAGTGTAGTGTTTGAGACTGGAAGGATGAAAGAACTGGCGGGATCACTACAATGTTACTAATGGGGAATTGTCTTGACAGTAATGCAAATCTCTTTAAAATTTTAAGATATTTTTTATGATTAGTAATTTGTGGAGTTGGTTTCGTAAAGCTTAAAGTTCTTAGATTATCGTAATTATTGAAGAGTTCAATGTATTTAAATGCTTCTCTAGTGTGTATGACATTAAATTATAATTTTCAACTTAACCTTGAGAGCCATTTCAGTAATGGTTTATTTATTTACTTCCAAATCACCATATTATAGGAAATGTTGTAGGCTATGTCATTATTGATAGTTTTATTATAGTTTTTAGAGTAGGTTTTTTCATTGGTATTCAGATGAACAAGAAAATTTAAAAGAAGAGAAAAGGTAAATGCTTGAAGTAGACTCTTTTTAACAGATGCAAATTGAACTGTTATTAATGAAATTAAAGAGGGGTGGATTAAAAAATTTTTGTGAGTCGACTACTGACTCTTTATAGTAGACTAGCATGTATATCAACACACTTCACAAGAAAGATTAGATTAAAACAATTAAGAAAATAAGTAATCAAGCATAAACTAAAGACACATAGATTTATCCCGATTTAGAACACAAATGTGGTGCCTATTTCTAGTCCCTTTGGGTTTCAAAGTTTCCTTTGATCATTCAATGTCGTGCTCGAGTACATTAGTGAGAAATAAGTTCTAAAGACTTATTTTATTCTTCAGATCTTGTGACATAGCTTTAGTTGATGTTACAAAGTTGACTCGATCCTACTCTTTATATAAGAATTGTAAACTAGAAGTTACAAAAACTTGTGAGACCAAGATTTAGACACTTTGATTTTCTTATTTGAAGTTGCATAACCCGTGTCCATATTCAGTCTTCCTATTTTATAGTCTTTGGCTACTACTCTTCATAAGGAAACCCAAGAGATTTCTTCTTAATCAATGATTTAATTTGATTCCTTGATTAAGGAATACAGACATATGATATGTCTATATACGGCTGTTACTCACATTTATATAAGATGTGTCCGTGATCTATTATTCTTTTTAGTCTTCGTAGAGATTACTGCCTTTTCAAGTGTGTTTCTTACCTTTTTCTTCTTTTACTTGATCGCTATTGATCTGATTTTTCGTGACTTTTGGGGCTGAGATTCTCCTTCCATTTGTTCTTATCATGAACGATTTACTTGGATGATGTTGATCGTGACTTGATGTTCTTCTATTCTTAGAACTTGTGATTGATTTACTTAGATGTCATGGCTCATGAATTTATGTCCTTCCATTCCTGGAGCCGGTTCCCTTTATCCTTTTCAATATCCTTCAAAGATACACTTGTTAGTTTGTCATTATTAAAACAAATGCTTAGGAAGCAAAAAGTCTCCCCCTTTTGGATAATGACAAATAAGAGTAAACATCAGTTGACTTCCTTGCCAGTCATCTTGTTCCCTTGACTTATAAGATCCCCCTAAATTGTAGATGACTCTGAGGTTCCTGATTTCTCCCCCTTTAACATAATAAAAAAGAAACAACACGTAGGAAACATACAGATAAGGAAATCCATGCATAGAGATACAACAAGGAGTAAAAAAATGAAATTATTTTGCGACCTATATGGCCAGGAAGTGTGTGAGGGATTTATGCATATTGTGACAACATTTTTTAGTAGAATTTATTTTTATTTTACAAAAAATCAAGGCAAATACTGTCCAAAATAAACCTTGAAAATCATTAATGCAAAGTATACCAGGCATTTTTCTAAGGAAACAAAAAATCATTCTTCTAGAAGGAGTTTTGTAAAAATATCTGCTAGTTGATTTTTGGAGTCAACAAATTTTAGAGTAAAATCACCATTCTCTACATGATCTCGAATAAAATAATGGTTAATATCAATATGTATAGCCCTAGAATGATGCATATTATAGTTAGATAAGCTAATAGCACTGGTTTTAGCACACAAAATAGGAACAAATTCAAAAGATAAGTCAAAGTCAAGAAGATGTTGCATAATCTATAAGATTTGAGTACCAAAACTTCTGCTGTCTTTGTATTTAGCTTTAGTGGTTAAAAGAGCAATGAAATTTTGCTTCTTGCTATGCCATGAGATAAGGGCATCACCATGAATTTGACATGGTCTACTACGACTCTTTATATTATTTTTATCTCCTACAAAATTAGCATCTAAATAACCAAATAAATAAAATTATGAGGAGCAGGGATACCATAGTCCAAAGTCATGAGTTCCTATTAGATATCGGATGACTCATTTAACAACAGTGAGATGAGAATCCTTGGAAGTTGACTGAAACCTGGCATATTTACACATACTAAACATAATATCTGGTTGTCTTGCAGTCAAGTAGAGTAGGGATCTGATCATCCCCCGGTACAACTTTTTATCAATGTTTTTTTATAGACAAGTATGAATCAATGCTTGTGGATGGGCTCATTTGTGTTCCACATCCCATTACTTTTTTCATACCAAACTTTTTGATAAGTTCTTTCGTGCACTTAGCTTGACTAATAAAAGTTCCTTTGAGAGGCTTTTTGATTTGTAATCCTAAAAAGAATGTGAGCCCATCCATAAGACTTATTTTGAATTCTCCTTTCATCAAATTAGAAAAATTATCACACATATAGAGGTTAGAACTACCTAAAATTATATCATCAACGTAAATTTGCACAATGAGAAGATTTGTGTCAAGATTTTATACAAATAAAATTTTGTCAATTTTATCTCTTTCAAAATTGTTATTTAGTAAAAAAGTTCTCAATCTCTCATACAAAGCTTTTAGAGCTTGTTTGAGGTCGTAGAGTGCTTTTGATTGTTTGAAAAAATGATTTGGATATGATGGATCTTCAAATCTTGGGGGTTGTTCTATAGAAACGTCGTCATGAATAAATCCCTTTAAGAAAGCACTATTTACGTCCATTTGATGTAACATAAAATAGTTGAACGCTGCAAAATCTAATTAAATTCGTATTGATCGTGAACTTTCCATGGGGGAAAAGGTCTTTTCATAATCAATAACTTTCTGCTGGGAGTAGCCTTGAACTACAAGTCTAACTTTATTTTTGATAACTTTACCTTTTTCATTTAATTTATTTCTATAGATCCATCTAGTTCCAATTAATGAGCAATTTCTTGGTCTTTCAACTAGAGTCCGAACTTGATTTCATTCAAACTGGTCCAGTTTTTCCTTCATAGCTTCAACCCATGATTCATCTTTGAGAGCGTCATCGGTTTTCTTGGTTTCAATTTTAAAAACAAGGGATACAATTTCTTGTCTCCTCAATGATTCTCTTTGTTGCACTCTATCTTCTGGATTTCTAATGATGAGTTTGTTTGGATGACTAGCATTATGCTTCCATCCTTTTGGAACACTTGGCTTTACTATTTCTGCTTTAAGAGTCGACTCTTAGGAGGGTGTAGTCGACTTGTCTTGTGATAGCTCAAAGCTTGTGCTGTTACTTTCTTTAGATCATAGATTACCCACTCGTTCTTTATCAACACTCAAACTCATAGACAAGTGATTAGATTAATCGAATAAAATATACATAGATTCTTCAAAACACAAAGTTTTTATATTAAAGGCCCCGTAGGGACAACTGGTGGGAGAAAACCCAAGAAAAATACCTTCATCACTTTGTGGATTAAATTTCCCAAGTTTTTTATACTATTGTTGTGCATAAAACATTCGCAACCTAAAGGATGGAAATAATTAATGTTTGGCTTCTTTCCTCTCCAGAGTTCATAAGGCATTTTCTTTAGTATAGGTTGGATCAGGCACCTACTGATGATGTGACATGCGGTGCTTACTGCTTCTACCTAAAAATGATCTGGGAGATTATGTTCCAACAACATTGTCTAGGCAGTTTCTAGGAGAGACCAATTCTTCCACTCCACGATGCATTTTGCTGAGGGGACCGAGGTGAAGAGAAGTTTTGAGAGTATCCATTTTGAGCACAATACTCTTTAAATTCTTTATTTTCAAACTCTCCTCCATGGTAACTGTGAATGTAAGTGATGATGTGTCCGACTTCTCTCTGTACCTTTCTATAAAAAATCTCAAAATTTGTGAAATACTAATGTTTATGAGCAAGGAACATTACCCAAGTAAAACATGAATAATCATCAACTATGATAAATACATATATCTTTTCATTGATGCTTGCAGTTTTGGTGAGTCCAAACAGGTGCATGTGGATTATTTAATGAAGTTTTGGAGTAGAGACAATACCTTTGACATTGAATGATGTCCGGGTCTGCTTACCCGATTGACAAGCATCATAGATGTGATTCTTTTAAATCTTGAGTTTTGGCAAACCTTTTACCAATTCGAGTCTGGACAACTTCTCAATGATATGAATACTAGAATGCCCAAGATTTTTGTTCAACAACCAAGTATCATTGGTTTTCACTATGAGGAATGTTGATGTATTAAAATTAGAACTATTTAAAATATAAATATTGTCAATGCATTCAGTAATGAGAGAGATGTCTCTTCTGTATTGTTTTATTGAGAAATTTTTGGCTTTGGAGAGTACTCCAAATCCAACATAATAGAGCTGACTGATGCTGAGCAAATTATGTTTCAGGCCGTCTACTAGATACACTTCGTTGAATTCATATAATGGTATGAGTTTTTATTGAGCCAAATTCGATGAATTTGTCTTTAGCATTGTCACTGAACCTTACTTATCCCCTACCTATTTTCTTTAGAGTAGAGAAATTTTCTTTCTTCCTTGTTAAGTGTCTGGAACATACCCTATCAATGACCCACATTTCTTTCTTATAGTTCTTGCGGGCCTGTTCCTGCAACATAAGGATATCAATCTAGATTTGGTACCCAAGTTGTCTTAGGTCCTAGCAATTTAAATGTTCTTCATTTAGGCCTCCAATCATGCATACTTCTAGACTTATAACTGTAGCTGTACGATTTGTGTCCTCTCTATCTACATATAAAACAAATAGGTCTTCAAAAAGAAATGGAGGTCTTAGCTGATTTAAACAATTTTGATGAGGAACTTGATTTGTTTTTAAGTAAGTTGGATCCCACAAAACAATGACTAAGAATTTTCTTAATACTGTTTATCTTTAGTTTTACATTATCTTGATCTTCACGAAGTAAGTCAATTTCAATTTGACATACTTCAATTTCTATTTGATGACTTTTCTGATCCTCCTCAAGTTTTCATTTAAATTGGGCTTTACAACTTTTTCTCTACTAAGCAAGTTTGTTATATTCATCTATAACCTTTTGAAGCTCATAGGTTATCAAATATAATTTATATTCAAGAATATTATGGTTGTGACAATCAAGTATTCTTACCTCGCTAGATTCACATATTGCCATGAAGCACATATTGGCGGCTTATACATCTTTTTTAGTTTCATATTCATCATTCCATGCTCCAATGTTTTAATTTTTTTTATAGACGATCTTCTTCTTAACTTAGGACAATTTTGTTTAAAGTGACCAGGCCTTCCACAGTAATATCAACTATCATTATTTCTGGTTTAATCATCATTCATGGCTCCTTGGGATATTTTTTGTTCTATCTCATGATTTGCTTAATCTATGATATATGAGAACCATTCCTTTACTGTTAGCATATTCTAGAATATCCATTTCTTTGGTAGGAGAAGTATTGAAGGTTACTGGTTTATTCTTCTTATCTTTGCAGTACCTATTTATATAATTACATTCATATATGATGAGGTTACCTCATAGATCATTGTATGTCATGTTGTGAAGATCTCCATCTTCTAGAATGGCAACCTTGGTTTTCCTAATTTTCAAAAGACTCTAGACTAGCTTCTGGACTTGTAGGCTTTGTGGATAGATCATCCTTAGTGATTTTAGTTCATATATGATCTTGCTAAATATGGCAAACATTGTTTCAATGTTCTCATTTTCATCTAATTTGAACAACTCATATTCATTTACCTGGGCAGTGATCTTTGACTTTTTTACTTTGGTGGTTCCTTCATAGGTTACCTCCAATTTATCCCACATCTCTTTTCCAGTCTCGCAGGTTGATATCTTGTCATATTCTTCTCCACTAACTGCACAAAGATTTAAACTTATAGTTGAGCATTAGTTTGAATTTCCTCTTGTTGTTCTTTGGTGACCTCGAAGCATTAAAGGTTTTCTATGTCAGAACTGCTAGATTCTTTGTCCTTGTCCTTTAACTTCTTTTTAAGTCCTTGAATTGGCTTTGGACCCTTCTTGATGAAAACGCATGCTTGGAAGTCATTTGATTTGACAAAGATTCTAAAACTATTTTTCCAGTAGGAGTAAATGTTGTCCATTAAAGTATGGTGGTCTTATGGAGGAGTGGTCATCCTAGAAAAGAGCACCGGGGATTTGATAATTTGCCATTTGATCATTAATCACTTGTAGTTAAGAAACACTATTGGTAAGACCTGCTCTAATACCAATTGAAATTCAAGAGAGGGGTAACTTTAATTTTTTTTATGAGTCAATTATTGACTCTTACAGTCGACTCACCTGCAGATCAACACACTTCATAAGATAAATTAGATTTAAAACAATTAAGAAAATAAGTAATCAAACATAAAGTAAAGACATTGAGATTTATCCTAGTTTGGAACACCAATGTGGTGCCTACTTTTAGTCCCCTTGGGTTTCAAAGTTTCCTTAGACATTCAAGGCAGGGCTTGAGTACGGTACTGAGAAACAAGTTTTGAAGACTTATTTTGTTCTTCAGATCTTGTGACACAACTTTAGTTGATGTTACAAAGTTGACGTGATCCTACACTTTATATTAAAATTATAAACTAAAAGTTACAAAGCCTTGTGAGACTAAGATTGAGACACTTTGATTTTATTCTTTAAAGTTGCATAACCCGTGTCCTTGTTCAATCTTCCTATTTTATAGTTTTCGACTGCCACTCTTCATAAGGAACCCCAAGAGATTTCTTCTCAATAAAGTATTTAAATTTATTCCTTGATTGAGGAATATGTTCGTACAATATGTCCATATACGGCTGTTACTCACGTCCATGTAAGATATGTCTATAATCTATCATTTCTTTTAGTCTTCGTAGAGATTGATTCCTTTCTAAATGTGTTTGTGACCTTTTTCTTCTTTTACTTGATCATGATTGATCTAATTTTTTGTGACTTTTCAGGTTGAGATACTCCTTACATTTGTTCCTATTGTGATTGATTTACTTGGATGTCGTGGATTGTGACTTGATGTCCTTCCATTCCTAGAGCTTGTGATTGATATACACGAATGTTGTCTATCTTGAATTGATGTCCTTCCATTCCTGGAGCCGGCTTCCTTTATTATTTTAAATATCCTATAAAGATACACTTGTTAGTTTGTCATTATTAAAACGTAGACTTAGGAGTCTAACAATGAAGACTATTACTTGCATCATATAACTATGGTTGAGATATTGAATCTTCTCATGTTTGATACTTTTACATCATTATGTGGTTAAGGTTCTTCTTGTGCTCAATACATTGATGTTTTCATTACTTGATTCCTGGATGCTTAATCAGGTTAACTTTCCTCTTGAAACACACTAACTGATGAAGGAGATGGAAAAAAATAAAAAAACCATGGCATATTCTATCATCTGTAGGTCACAAAATTGTAATACCAACACTATTGTTCAAAGAGCTGGTTATGTATTATTGACTATTATGACATAATGAATAAGACTTTTGGATCTACATTGGCTTAATTCACAAGGAAACTATGAATCATTATATGAAAGTATACATGTCCAAAAGAACTCCAGCAGTTTGGAAAGTTGTATCAGACTTCAAAGAAGATGTAACCTATATGTTTAGAATAATTGTGATGTTTTTACATTTGATTTTGTTGAACTCATTGATAATGCAGATCTTGAGATATTGCTTTATTAGTATGTATAGTAGAAGATATATTCTTCTAAGGTTAATGAAAATTTGAACATATGAATTATTATTTTGAATTATTTATTAGCTAATTTAGTGTTTGAGATCGTTTAAATAGCATAATAAGGTATAATTGTGATTTGCAGATATTGAAAAATAATATTATTGCATTTAAGCAATATTTGATAGCCTACATAATAATGCTACACTTCGCAAGTGTGCCCATATGCATGTCAATGTGTGGTTGTAAACTAGCAAAGGCAACATTTCACAACTTGGAGGAGTTAGCATCGGCTACACTTAATAAATATGTCCTAAGGTAATAAATACCACACTTAACAAAGTGTAGTTTAAGGTTATACAAAGCATTTTAATATGAGATACTACCAAGCACGGCCATTATAACTCATAGGCCATACCTTTTAACCATAGCTGCTATGACCACATTTAAAAAACACAGTGTAAAGCCAATTGTTATTCCCTTTTGGCCCACCTCTGAAAAAGCGTAGCCTAAATGCCAAAAGTGTAGCCTTTGATAAATGGACATACTTTATGCTACTTTAGACCATAATTTACAATGGTAGTCTTAAGCCTAAAATATTGGAGTTGGTATGATGGACACATTTATGTTAAGAGGGTTGGAGACTTGATTTAGTCAAGTTTGTATAAAGCTCAAAGATCCATATATTCTATTCACTCTGGTACAAATAAGATGTATACAGATTTTAGGCAACACTATTAGTGGAGTTGCATGAAGAGAGATGTGGAAGACTTTGTGGCTTGTTGCCTATATTATTAATAGGTGAATGACGAGAATCAAAGGCTTGGAGCCCTGATTAAGAGATTCCTCATTCCCAAGTGAAAGTAGGAGTGGATCACTATGGATTTTATTAGTGGTTTGCCTCACACCTCATATGGTTTTAATGGTATTTGGGTTTTTGTGGACTGGTTGACCAAATCGACATACTTTATTCCTATAAGGATATCTTTCAATGCTAAGATGTTGGCCTATATCTATGTTCATAAGATAGTTCACTTGCATGGAGTTACATATCTATCATCTTAGATCGAGGCTTAGTGTTCACTTCTATCTTATGGAGATCTTTTCAGTACGAGTTGGTTACTTAAGTGGATCTTAGCATAATGTTTCACCCTTAGACAAATGGACAGTTGGAGACTATTCAAGTTCTTGGGGATATGCTCTGAGCCTATTTGATGAATTTTAGAGGTTAATGGGAGAAATATTTAGCTTTGGCAGAGTTTGTATATAATAATTGATAAAATTCAAGTACTGAGATTGCACCATTTGAAGCTCTATATTGTAGACGTTGTTGTACTTCCATTGGTTGGTTTGAGAGCTTTGAGATTTGACCTCACAATACTGATTTGCTTTAGCAATTGTTAGATAGAGTCAGGCTGATTCAAGATAGATTGAGGGCATCTTAGAGTAGGCAGAAGTCTTATGTAAATCATGGACTTTGTGCCTTGAGATTTGGAGTTGGATACTAGGTAATCCACTAAGTATCACCCATGAAGGAAGTAATGAGGTTCGATAGAAAAAGAAAGCTCATGCCTAAATATATTGGAACTTTTGAGATCCTTTGCATAGTTGGAGAGGTTGTGTATGGGTTAGCCTTACCCTAGATTTTGATGTTGTTCACCTAGTTTTCCATGTTTCTATGTTGTAACAGTACATTCTTAATGAGTCCCATGTGTTTCGGTGGGATTCAATTCAATTGGAAGAGTTTTTGACCTTCGTGGAGGAATAGTGTTCATATTAGCTAGAGATGTTAGGTAGTTTCACTCTAAAGAGATTCCAATAGTTAAGGTTCAGCTGAGACACCGCCCAATAGAGAAGGCAAAGGTACATGCTAACACTTTAACTTTCAAAGCAAAGGTTCCTTTAGTTGTGGATACTTTAATGACCCTTTAGGACATGTTCTATATTTTTTCTCATCTCACCATTTAAAGGTTTCCTATAGCTGCCACAATTTATTTTGTTTAAAGCCAATTCTTTATTTTGAAGTTTTCACTAGTAAAAATTAGCTATCACGCAAAAAAAAAAAACAACTTAACAACCTTGTAAGCCAATTTTGATAGTTCCTATAGTTCTAGGACGTGGATCGTAGGCTAGGGGGACCTTTGGTTTGGGTCCCATGGCTTTGAAACTCATTTCAATCTATTAGCGAAAAATTGAGAAAATGACCCTTGGGTGTAGGGCCTACTTTTCATCAAATTGACCTCGAATAGAAATTTTGACTACGGCATTGACTTTAGAATGTCAAAAATTAATAAGGAAGCATAGTTTATTTGCATATAAGGGATTTGGGATGAATCCCAAGGGGTCGGTGATGACTTGGAGTTTTCCAAAGCCCCTAATTGGTGCATCTGCTTAAGCGAGACTTTTGTTGCTTAAGAGGATGCCAGTTTAGAGGCCAGGTGGTCGCATAAGCAACTAGGGCCAACCAAGTCAGATTGCTTTTTATCAATAGCTTGATAACTTAAGCGGACTCTGCTTAAGTGATGTCCTAACAATTTAAGTGAAGGTCGAGCCCCAAGCAGGGATCGGTTAAGCAATCTATTAGCCTATTTAATTTTGACCACTTAAGTGGAACCTGTGTGTCCATGAAATTCCCCTTTTTGAAATTTTCACCCCATTTTCCCATAATAATCCAAGAGCCAAAGCCTTAGAGAGTGTGGAAGTAGAAGAGTGATTAGTCGGAGACTTTGAAGTAATTGTGAACTCAAATTATTCATTACATAATCATAATCCATATAAGTATCCATTAAATTCATGGTTAATTCCTCTATTGTTTCCCAAAATCCCTATATTATTAGTGGGTTGATGATACACCAAAATTACACCTCTTTTACGAGAGAGTAAATGGTCACTGTCAAATATAGAACCCAATTGGGTTGGGTGTCGAATCCCACAGGGAATACCGTGTTCACTAAGTATTGTGAATGTTATTAGACTGTTGATCTAAGGTTCCTGAGTAAAAAGGAGTTTGAATGTCTTAATACTGTTATTTTGTATTTGTGTCACACAAAAGTCCAGCTACTAAGAGTTAATGTAGATGTAATTTCAATGAGAATAGATTAACTAGGGTTATGCTCACCAAGATGCTCGAAAATTAGGGTTGTGAGCGTATGTTCGAATTCTAACTTATGTATTCAACTACAAGAGTTATTGAATTCTAAGAATTACCCATGTGTTTCTCAACCTAATGAGTGTTTCACCCTTTACTTCACTCAAACTCAAAGGATTCATACATTATTCAATAATACTCTGATGATAGGCGAAATTACGCGCCTATATCAATATATTTTGCCCATATTTTAGCCTAGTTTCGAGAACTAATTATCTATTTCGTACACTTTTAGTCCTTTTTCCTGTAAATGAGCTAACAAATGTGATTAGGAAAGTTTCAGGTATAAATGATGCAAAATACAGCAATTTATGGCTTACTTGACGCAAAAGAAAGCTCACAAACGAGATGGAAAGGAGCTGGACGCATAAAGGACTAAATCTGCTGCATGGAAAATCTGTCCCGGGCTAAAACAGCATTTCTGAAGACTTTGGGACTTACAGACACAAAGCTGGATTTTTGCCATAATACATTAACCTAGTGCAATTAGGTTATGTGTTTCATCATTCTATTTGGATTATAATTTTGTAACCTTACCCTAGTACAATTGGGTCAAGGATTTCATTAGTATATTAGGATTTGGTTATTTATTTTATTAGTTTAGTAGGAGTAGGATAGGAGTATTATAAATACCCTATCATGTTAGAGATTTTAAAGAAAGAGAGGAGACATTCTGACAATTCATTCATCTCCTTACAATTAAGACATCTTCCTACAACCCATTCTCAATTCTTCATTCTTCTACTCTTAAATTCCACAACAAGAGAATCGTTACTTGCTACGGAATCACTAAAACCACACGCCAAACACCTACTATTCACGCCATCCACCATGCAAAACGTGATATCCTTCGCATTCATGGGTAACTAAATCTCTTAGTTGGGGTTATGGAAGCCGAATGAGTTACTATCTATAGCTATGAGTTTGTGAGTTCAAGACAAGTATATTGCTTATATCATTATTCTCTTCATCTTAAATCTACATTCTTTGCGGTTCAAACACAAGAACACGCCATTCTAACATCTAACCTGTTCGAGAGAAAGGTTATTTGTCTAGAAAAGAAGACGCATAGACCAACGCCAGTCTAACATCTGACTTGTTCGAGAGAAAAGTTATTTGTCTGGAAAAGAGATAATGTCAAGGTAGTAGGACACCCTTTCCTATTAAAAAGCTAGTGCCGTACCTGGACTAACTTCTTGGAGAATTCGTACCGTTAGTCACGCTTTAAGCTCGAGAGAGTTAAAGTGAAATAGTCCTTGTTTAGGTCGAGAGACGCTTGGATTTACCATCGACTACAATTCTCTATAAGCAATTACATGTCAAGACTCTACACACTCATAGCCAATAGAGACGTATACCTCAGAAGGTGGACATAACCCCAACGCCTCAATTCTCATTGTTTACAACACACGTGACAATCTCTCTTTATTTTGCTATTTTCAGTTCTTACATTCTTGTTTTGGTTACATACTACAATCCCCCCTTTCCTACGAGACTTGCACTAAAAGTCTAGTAATTTCTCTTGCTTGTTGGCCAAGCTATTCTCTGTGGGATCGATACCCAACCCAGGTTGGGTTCTATATTTGCTAACGACCGCTTTACACTCCCACGAGAGCTGTAGATTGAGCGTTATCATACTCTCATGAGGGTTGATCTTGTTAAGACATCAACCCGTTAACCCAAAGGACAAACCTATGGAGTTCATGTGAATAATTTCTTTTCCCAACATCCACTTTCTTATTAGACAAGTGGAGTTCATGGGCTCACTTCTCAACTTTGCAACCAAGAGATGTCATTATAATGAAGAAATATTCATGCAATTTCAATAGATGTGAAAAATAAAACCAATTCACAACCCTAAAATAGTTCTCTACATCAAGGCTCCCATAATCCTAACTTTGGGAGTTTAGCCACTCATCTCCATATAAGAAATCAAATATATATATTGATGTTCATAAATGGCTTCAAGAGGGCACTTACAAAAGTCACAATATTCCCCTTCTCAATCTTTAGTGGAAAATATAAAAACTAATAGTCAGATCTCAATCTCTCAATGAAAAAATGGTTACACAGCTTTCAATAGAGGAGAAAGTAGGAAAGTAATGACAAAACATATGGACTAAACCCTAATACATGGTATTTATATGATTCCAGAACTGAGGTTTTAAAATTCAAATACAGATTTTTTGCTTTATGGTCGATGGATCAACCGATGGTTCATCGCAAGTCCGACGGTCCATCTACTGCACCATCACTAGGTCTCTAGTGATTCCATTCTTTGCTTTTGGTTGACGATTAGATCGATTGTCTATCAAAAGGTTGACAACCCATCACCTAGACCGTTGCAGGAACTTCAGTGATTATGCGTTCTGTATCTTGGTGACGGTACAGACAGACGATTCATCGCATAGCCAATGGTCTATCACCTATTCCATTATGGGATGTCCAGAGTCTTTGGCTTATGCTTTTGGCCGACGGTTTAGACTGATGGTTTTTCGCAAGATCGACGGTCCATCGCATAAACCGTCACCCTTCACTTTCCTTTATTTTGCTCAGATTATCCATGTTTTCTTTATTCTCAGTTCTTATCCTGAGAACTGTAAAATACCATGTAAAATACAACAATGGTCATCTAAAAACACACAATTATCCTAAAAAAAGGCGTAAAATATTCCGTCAAAAGCTGAAACATCAGTTGACTTTAGCACCATTTTAGCTCAAAATTTGTCCATTCTTTAGGTTAAATGTTCCTTTAGCATAGAGGGATGTATTTATGGTTTTAAAATATGATTCCATAAGTGGACACCATGTGGGATATTTACATAATTTTTTACCCAAATCATAAAAATTCAACATGTGTATTGTTGTTCTCACATTGATGAGTTTATTATTATTTTTGTAGTATGGCATTGTGCCAAAGTTTCTTGAAATCGGAAACTAATGATTTAGCAGATTTCACCTGGCTTTCTTTAGTTTCCAGGTAGGCTAGGTTTACCTTTCTTATAGATTGGGCTAAATTGTAGTATATTTATGATAATGTCCTAGATATGGGTTGGAAATTAGGTTTTGGAAGTATGTTTAGTATAATTTGGAACTTTTAGCCAACTAATGAACGTTAAATTAGACATAATTAACTTAGTTTTCATTCTTTATGTAAAATTGCTATCTTAAGACTAATATGTGGCTTAATTAAGATCTAGTGATAAAATTAGATACCTCAGCCTAGTTCAGGGTGAAATTTACCATACAATTAAACTTGGGGATTAGTAATGGGACTTTTTAGCCCACTTATGCAAAGACTACTAATAGCTCCTTGTATACTTTAAAGGGGGTGTTATCTCTTTTAAATATAAATTATAGAGATTTAGGTATATGGATATATAATTCTTTATTCTATATCGATACTCGTGTTTTGGTTTGAGTCTTACGGTTATGATATTGAGTTCTGATTCAAGTCTGTGAAGTGATCATATTGAGTTTGGTTTCAAGTCTGAAAAGTGATGGTATAGATTTTTTGTTCAATTCCAACACATGATGATATAAGTTCCAATTTCAATTCAAGTTCGACATTGAGAGGTTATATATGATATTTTTATGTAATGGAAGGATCCACATTTATGGTTTCACGATATGTCCTATAAGCATAACTCTGATTACTATTTCTCTTTGGTTGCACCCTTCGGGAATATGGGGGGCCGCATTGGGTTATTTACTTTATGAGCTCTTGTTTGAACTCCAATCTACAAATGTGAATTTAGATTCTCAAATAGATGAGAAGATTTGTTCTATCAGTTCAACCTTCTGAGATTAGTATCATTGTGATTAGGTTACTATATATTTTGTCTAGACCTTTCTTGTTGTTCTTTTTACTAGAGCTGGGGTTTGTAAATGAGATCATGGATCACCATCACCTTCATCATTCTCATCTTTATCATCTTGACTTTTATTTTTTAGCTATATCATCACTTTGAATAGGAATGAACTCTTCAAATTCTGAATCTTCATCATTACCAGGATTCACCATCTTTCCTGACTCATCAAGGGCCACATGCACATTCCCTTCAACACACAGAATTTTGTTTGCTGAAAACTTTGTATTCTTTTCTTGTTTATGATTAACTCATTGTCAATCAGCATAGTCATGACAATATCTATAAACGTCCTTATTCTTTTTTTTTCAGCAACAAAATTTTGTTGAGGAGTCCCTGGGGTAGAAAAATTATGACTGATTTTTTTTGTAGCAGAGAATCCCTCAACTTTTGAGTTCTCAGATCCAATTCCATAATTAGATTTGAATTCAACAATCTTGAAATTTAGCTTATTTTCAACTTTCTTGGCAAAGGTAATAAGAACTTCATAGGTTTCATCCTTTGTTCTCATAAACATGGTCCAGGTGAACCTTAAGCGGTCATTTAAAGTCTCTAACACATATTTCTTGCCTCCTATACTTTGGAATTTAATAGATCCACAGAGATCCATATGCAGCATCTCAAGGGGTCTAAAAGTACTCACCTGCTTCTTTAGCTTAAAGGAAGACCTGGTTTGTTTTCCCTTAACACAGGAATTACAAACCTTGTTATCTGGAAATTTTAGCTTTGGCATGCTACGGACCAAGTCCCTTGATATCAGCTTTTTCAGCAAAATGGGCTTTACATGTCCAAGCATTCTGCACCATAAATCAACATTCTTCACTTTGAGCACTTAAGCATGTCACTTCATCATCAAATAAGAATTTTACTTTATTTCCTTTGTCAGGGATTTGAGATACACTTAGAAGACTATACTTGAAACCATTAACATAGTACACATCTTCTATTCCATGACCATGTGATTTTTTAGTCTTTCCAATACCATTAAAACAACCCTTTTTGATATTTTCTTTTAACACACCTCCACCTTGAAGTGTCTTGAGAGAAAGAAAGTTGTCAGTCCTCCTTGTCATATACTTTGAGCATTCACTGTCCATGAAACAATTCTAACTGCATTCTCTTCCTCCTAACAGAAAAAGTAGATATTTTCTCAATTTAGGAATCCACTTAAGTTTGAGTTCCCAGAAGGATGATAAGGGTGTGATAAAATATTTATTAGACCATCTAGGTAGATAGTTCTTATTTATATCTTTTAAGGGTATGAAATAATTAAGGTAAGAATTCTCCTCCTGAATGTGTCTAGCACTGCTCATTTTAGGTCTATGCCAACTTTGACAGTTTTTCTTCAAATGCTCATCTCTTCCACAATGGGTGCATATAGGTTTTTGGACCCTGTTTCTACTGCCACGAACATGTTTCCCATGAAACCCAAGTGATTGGGATTTTGTATTGATATCCAAGCCCTTTACAATTATTGACACTCTAACCATTTAAATTAGAAAGAATTTATAAGGATGTGGTCCATTTTAGTGATTTTCTTTGTTATTCCTTAGATAGACCTTGCCCCATTCTAATTTTTCATTCTTATGAAGTGTAGTCACTAGATGCTTTTTAGAATCCCTCAACCTTTCTTTAAGTTCAATTTGAAGCCTTGAAGCTTCTTTCTTCTCTTTACCATTAGAATCATTTACTTTTTCCAGTTGACTTATTAAATTTAGATTCTCAGATTTAAACTTTGTAAACAATTTTTCTTTTACAAATCTGAAGAGTTAAAGCAACTAATTCAACATCTTGTCTTTCTACTTGTTCTACTAGAGAATTTTTCTTAGCAGTCAGTTTACACATAGAATCAATTAACACATTAGCAAACTTCTTTATCTACCTAGTAGAGTAGTCATCTATGTTTTTCCTAATGTAAGAGAGAGTTACCTCATTTTCTTCTTCATGTTCTTTGTTTTCCATAAGAGAAAATAAGGAATCATAGATAACATCACAATATTCTACATCTAGTATAGAAACATCCTTATATTTTTTATCTTCACCAAATTCACTAAAGGAATCTCCCCAAAGTATTAGGGCTTCCTTCACTGCATCATCAGCTGCAACCTCTCTTCTTTATTTTATATGTACCTGGTTCTTTTTCTTTCCTTTGTCACCTCTAGTCTTTGGAAATTCTTGGTAATCCATTTTGTGCATTGGATAGTCCTTAATGAAACGCTCAAGATTTCGAGATTTGTGAAAAACTTCAACATTGTTTGCCCTTTTGCTTCTACTTCCTCTTCTTTGTAACTGGCTACTCTTCTTCATTGCTCTAACAATTCTTTTTTCCAAATAGGCAACATCAATTTCTTCATCACTTGAATTTGACTTAGAAGCCTTTAGTGAAAAAGATTTTCACTTTTTACTTCCTTCTTCTCTTTTCCTTGATGCTTCTTGAGTTCATGTTTCTTTAGATTACCAATAAGTTCATCCATAGTGAAAGTTTTCAAGTACCTTGCCTCAGTGGTAACATCTACTTTGCTTTCCTAGGATTGAGGTAGAACCCCCAAAAATTTTCTCACCTAGTTGTACACAGGAATTACTTCTCCTAAGTAGTTCAACTCATTGTTGATTGAAGTGAATCTAGTATGCATCTCTTGGATAGTTTCTGCTTCTTTTAAAGTGAAGGTTCCATACTGTATAGTAAGCATATCAACTTTTGAATCCTTTACATAATCATATATTTCATGTGCAGTTTCCAAGCAATCCCAAATTTCCTTGGCATTTTCACAAGCAAAAATAATATTGTATTTTTCAGTTCCTATGCCACAAACTAGCAGTTTCTTGCCCTTGTAATTCTTCTCAACTTTCTTTCTATCTTTATCATCATATTCTCTCCTGCTTTTAACAACCATTCTAGTTATGTCTCATTCATTGACCTCTCTAACTAGAACATAAGGGCCATGAAGTATTATATCCATTAGCTCAGTGTCCTCGGCCATAATAAAGTCATAGATCCTTGTTTTCCACCACCCGTAGATTTTCCCATTAAAGAGGGGTGGTCAAGTGGTAGGTTGCTCATCTTTTAAATTAGGTCGAGCAGCCATGATTACAATATCATTCTCGGTATGAACCCTTAAAAGTGTTTTGGTTATGATACCAACTGTTGAAACATAAAGGGGTTGCACCATACTATGAGGGACCAAGTCTCTTAGAGTCAGACACATGCAATCAAAAAGTAAATCACTGAGAAATTGAAACTTTGGATGAAAGTAAAGAACACAACTGTTAAACGTGATAACCTCCTTTCTCAAGGGAGGAAAAACCACAGCTTTCCTTCACATGAACTAAACAATCCACTATAATCAAATTCTTCATTACAAACTTGATTTGAACCTAACTCGTCTCAACTAGTTTGTAACAACTCAATTACAAACCTACCTTGACAACTCTACCAAGAAATCACCTTGATATTGATGAACTATAACAAATATCAAACTCAGGTCACTTTACCTAAGCACTCTCAAGAACAAAATAAAAGCATTAGTCTTATAAAATGAGTAATTCAATTACATATTATGACTTGACTCAAGAACACTCACTTTTTCAGTACATACAATTCGAACTTGAGCAATGTTTCAAAGGGGTTTTTTGCCTCTTTCCCTCTTCTATATTCTAATTTGCAATTACTCATCAATTTAGAAGCATTCTTTTCTATTTATAGTAGAATAATGATTAGGGTAGAAATCTGACAGGGCAATGTGTCCTGACCGGTACACATCTCACCTGCGCAGTTTGTTACACTAGATAACAAAACTATGCAAGCCATGTGACAACTGTATATTTTCAAGAAGACCCACGGACATGGTCCCTAGTTGTAAACTGATCATCATCAAAACAAGATATAGAAATAAGAAATTATCTTGACCTCCTACATCAACACAACACTTAACCAAACACCAGAAGCATTACAGAAGATGGTAAAACCCATGCCTACATTGGATAAATTGAAGAAATGAGCTAAAGTCAATAAACACTTATGCTTTTGGAAGCTTACCTCACAAAAATCAAGACACTGAAAGGAAATCTTTTTGTGTGTCAACATAGTCAAATGAGTTGCAATAGATGAAAAATCCTCAACAGAGAATCTATAGTAGCTTGCTAAATGAACAAAACTCCAAATTTTTATAGGAGAAGTAGGCCAAGACCAATCACGAACCACTGTAATTTTTGTTGGATGGACCATGATACCATCATTGGTCACACACAACCCAAAAAAGAAATAGACTCCGACCAAAATTAACACTTGTAGGACTTAGCATAAAACTTCTTATCTTTCAATATATGAAGTATAATCAATTAATGATCCTTATGGTCGGCCTCACACTTTGAGTAAATGAATATATAATCTACAAACACAATGATAAAAAGTTGAGAAAAGGGTCGAGAGACCCACTTAATTTAACCCATGAATATGGCTGGTATATTGGTCAACCTAATGGGCATGACCAAGAACTCTTAATGATCATACCGAGTTTGAAAGGCTATCTTCAGAATATCCAATGCACTAGTCTGTAATTGTTGATACCCGAACCTCAAATCAATCTTTGAAAAAGTCGAAGAACCAAGAAGTTGATACAAATAATAAGGACAAGGAAGAGGATACTTATTCTTAACTATCACCTTATTCAACTACTGATAATTAATACATATACTTATAGACCCATCCTTTTTGTTCACATATAAGACAGACACACCCCAAGGTGGTACACTAGGTTGGATAAATTATTTATCCAATAACTCCTTCAACTAATCTTTTAATTCTTTTAAGTCTGTTAGAGCCATCCTATAAGGAGGAATAAAAATGGGCTTAGTTCTCTACTCGAGATCAATAGTAAAGTCAATATCATGGTCTGGAGGCGTACCAAGAAAACCTAGAGTGTCAACAACTATGAACTCATGAACAGCACAAACATAATCTAAAAAAAAAGGGGAAGTAACATTTCTATTATGAATATGGTCCAAATAACAAAAACATCCCCTTTTTTTCAAATGACCAGCCTGAAGAAAAGATATAACTCTCTTTGGACATGAATGAAGCATACTATTGAAGGCTATCCTTGGCATAACTGGGAAGATAAATTCACAGTCTTAGCATAACTATCTTGGACAGTATAATAATGAGATAACCAATAAATACATAAGATTACATCAAAATTTACCATATCAAGGACAGTCAGATCTACCTAAGTGTTATGCCTAACAAAAGTCACAAAACAAGATCGATACATGCAATCCACCACAAAATAGTCTCCTATTGGGATAGATACCTGAATAGGAACCTCAAGAGGCTCACAAGAATAATGAAAACCCAAAGAAAAATATCCAGACACATAGGAGAAAGACGATCCCGAATCAAATAATGCAAATGTAGATCTAAAATAAAAGGGGCAATACCTATGATGACAATATTGGAGAACAGTACCTCTGTCCTCATAAGTATAGCAAGCATTAACAATTTCCACCAACTAGCTGAGTATCCCCATGACAACCACCACGAGCACCACTTGTACCTATAGTAGAACTTCCATCTCTCACAGCTAATGTAAGAGTTTCTCAAAAAACAGGACGAGGATAGTCTTTGGCCAAATGCCATATCAAATTACACATATATCAAACCCTATGGCCTGATAATTAAAGAAAATAAGACTACACTAGGATGACCAACAAAACCTACTAAACCGAGAGACATACTACCTAAACTCTATAAGGCATCATGCACTAGACTACCATGATACTTATGAAAACCTCTAAAATCCCTACCTCAAGAATTGGGACCTTTGAACTCGCCCAATAATGAATCTTCTTGGCACCTCCTTGATATTCTTGAAGAATAGACTCAGTCATCTTAGAATGATCTGTAATACTCTAAAATGATGCTCTATATAGTACCATCATAGTTGTAGCATACTAAAGAGAAACATTGAACCTTATCATAAACTTTAAATCTTCTCAAACTCGGCGATAATACTGGCATAAGAATATCTAAACAAGGCATAAATTGTGCCTTATACTCTATGATAGTCATAGAGCTCTACTCTAAGTGATCAAACTCATCTCTTATTTTATCCCTCAAACTAACAGACATAAGTCGGTCCAAAAAAGCATTATTAAATTAATCCAATGTTATCTCTAGCAAACAAAGAGGTTGGCAACCAATAAGTGACCTTGACTGATCTCTGGTTGTATCTCTTAATAGATAAGTAATATACACAACCCTATACAATTGAGAAAACTAAGGCTATGAAACTTATGGCGATAATCCATCGAGAAATCAGAGGCATCAACACGTACAGAACTACTAAATCTAAAAGGACCAAAATTAGTTAATATCTCAAACATCTTCTAATAAACAAAACACAAAATTGTACTCAAAATAATATAAGACATAGTAAATCTAGCTATTAAGGAACCGACATAAGGAGGAAACATATAAGAAGGCTGATACAGGCATGGAAGAAGGATTAGTACTCAGAGTCTGTGGAGTACTATAAGCAGATGTCAGTACAACAAGAGGATCCATATTAGAGGTATAATAACCTGATTTGCTGAACCAGAATACAACACGGTGCTCATGACCCCAAAAGACCATAAGCTAACCCATGATTGATATTTGTACCTATATATTGCATAAAATAACATAATAATATAGAAACATGCACTGAAAAGCTATAAGGTTTGATCATGAACATAACTGAATATCATAACATCTGTGTGGGGCAATAGAATACCCAAAACAAAATTGAAGTCTAAAACATGATAGTCTGTATCTAGTCTGTATTAAGTTTGAAAGCCTCTACTGTCTGAAGAATCTAAATAAGGAGTTGATGGGATGTGTCCCCAACTAACTCCAACTAATAAGCTAATCAATGAGATACTAGAAAATAATTATGTCCTCAAAAATGAGGAATCACTTTTACTCAGACTGTTGAATCTGGAATTCGTGTCTCTAAACCTATGGAGTAACATAAAAAGAAAGCACCATACCACTAATGCATCAGTACATATGTACCGAGTATACATAAAAGGTAGCCTATAGTAAGGGTTTGCATGCATGAATAATGCTAACTGACTGTCTAACTAGAACGTGAGAATATATACATAGGTACGTAACTATAACTAATAACGTGATTTCATGATTTTTGAGTTTGTATACTGTTAACGTGACATGCTAGTAGCTGATATGACTGATAACATAAAGGACTATATTTGAATAATACTGATAACATAGGTGACTGTATCTGAGTATAACTAATAATGTGGGTGACTGTAGCTGCCAGTACTGAATTAGACAAAACTATTTGAGTTCTATACTATATCTAAGTTGACTGTGTCTGACAGTCCTGAAATTTGAAGAACTATCTGAGTTCTATTACTGAGACTGATTTGACTGTATCTGATAGTCCTGATTTTATAACATGAAACTATAGGAAGTACTATCTAACGACATGCCCCAAAAGTGCTATAATAGCTAAGCTGGTGTCCAATCTATGCCCTGATTGGAAGGGTGTCAATACTGCGCTACTTGTAAAAACAACATGTGAGTAACCCTCATATAATAGCTAACTCTAGCAAGAACGGTGGGAACCCTAACATAACAGGCTAAGCCTCCTCATATACCCTCATATAACAAGCTATAATATCTCAAATTATGCTGGGTACATAGATCTGGAGCACAAGGATTGCTTCTATAAATCACACCTTTATATAATAGGTAAGTCCCCATCCTTGGGTTTATTCGGTGCTAATTCCTACTCCAATCTGAATGGACACTGAACATGATTTACGGAACTGAACTGAGCATGCACTGAGATTTTGAATTTTCATGGCTGATAGAATACTACTAATATCTGACAACTGACTAAGTCATGAGATCATGGACATTTTTTCTAAGTCACAAGACTATTTGAAGTCTAAGTCTTCATAGCTTGACTGAGGGTATCATGAAAATGTGACATGGCTCTAGGCATACAGCTAATATTTTGGGTACAAGTACCCCCGAACTCGATAGAAGGAAACTGACATGACTTGATATTCTTGAATACATGATAATCACCACAATGCATTTATTGGAGTATTTCATCAAACGTCTAATAGGCATAAGCTTGTACATTTATGTGGATTTTCATGATATCATGCTAGATAGGCAAATTTCCTTAATCTAGGCATTTTATCAAACATATCACAGGCATAGTACATTTAAACACATTATACATTAATTAAACATCATGCTTCAATTCTAATTCCATTATAAAAGGTTTTAGTCATGAGATTTCATAAATATTTATCTATACTAATCAATTCAAATGGAATTTATCATAAAATCATGGAACAAAAATCAATTCCTCATTTATCAACATGAAAGAGAACATACAATGCATGAAAACATGGAGAAAATCTATAACTTTTAGTGACAAAGGATTCTTGGACTTCATGGACAAAAGGAAGCCATGAATGAACACTATGCATACCTTAGATTGTGATTTCGTGAAGATTGATGGTGAAACCTTCCTGAATTTGAATCCCCAATAGAAACTGTAGTTTGTTCTTAAGATAAACTTTAGAGAAACTAATATGTTTTGGGTAAAAAGTGGCTGAATCACGTGTTAAAGGGATTATATAGGGGTAGGAAGTTGACCCTTTTAACCCTGGACACGTCAGTAAATTTTCAGTAAAATTTCTTGAGTTGGGCCCTTGGAGCGACGCGATGTTATCGCATCGTGTCACTGGAAATTGACAATTAGGAAACTGCACGGGGGTGCGATATGGATTTATCATGTTTCCACCTTGCCTAAGACCTAGAAGTTTGGGGTGACACGCCAGTATCGCGAATTAACACTGGAATTTGACAATTTCCATTTGAGCTATCTCTGTGATGCACTGAAGGCTCAGGTCAAACACTGTCTCACAAAAAACACTCTAACTCTTCGCTCGTGTATCGAATTTGGGCGAATTATATATTGATGGAAAGAATATTCAATATCCCATGTGATAGGAAGTGAAAATTATGGAAATAACTCATGTATATGAATGAATTATTATTTTAAATCAAGGTATAACATTCTTGAGATGACTTTCTAGCTATGAAAAAAGCATGGGTATTACAATATCTCCCTCTTCAGAATATTCTTCCTCGAATGAGACATTGAGAAGGGAAATAATGAGCTGAACATGAATATCTGGAACATGATCTCATGATGAACGTGACTAAAAAGCTGAAGATAACTTACTGAACATGCATATCTGATGTATGCGTAACTGATTCATAAATGCATAACTGAAAGTTCTGAAGAACTAAGTTTTCTCACAATAAGAATACATATCTGATGCATAACTATATATCTAATATGATACATGAATGCATGACTGAATATGCGGTGATACTTGATACCAAGCTTGTCATGGGAACATGAGCATGAGACTGAATACTATGTTATGATGCACACGAATCACGAAACTGAGTAAGCTTAAGGAGAACTATTACCTTGAGCTTGATCTGAGTTGGTGGGGAAGAGGTGAAAATACTTGGTATATATATTTTCTTCTATTTCCAAAGTAGCTCCCTCGACGGACTAATTTCTCCATTAACCAGAAGGACTTCTTTGTTCCTCAGTCTACGAGTCTGATAGTCTAAGATTTCAACTGGAATCTCTTCATAAGAGAGGCTATTCTGAACATATATGCTCTGAATAGGGACTACAACTGATGGGTCACCTGTACACTTCTTGAGCAAAGATACATGAAAGAATGGATTAACTAAGGCTAGATCTAAAGGTAATTTGAGCTCATAAGCTACCTTACCGAATCGACTGAGAATCTTAAAAGGACCGACATATCAGGGATTGATCTTTCCCTTCTTGCTGAATATCTTCACTCCCTTCATGGGAGAGATCTTGAGGTAGACGTGATCATTAATCTCAAACTCAAGATCCTTTCTACGAATATCTGTATAAGACTTTTGTCAGCTCTAAGCATCCCAGAGTCTATCTCTAATTAACTAAACTTTTTCTAAGGCGTCGAATACTAAGTCAGGTCCTTTGACTGAGGCCTTACTAAATTCAAACCAACCGATTGGAGATCTATATCCCATACCATAGAGAGCTTCAAATTGATCCATCTGAATACTGGATTGATAGCTATTGTTGTATAAGAATTCAATCAAAGGCAAGTGGTCATCCAACTACCCTTGAAATCAATTACACACGCCCTTAGCATATCTTTCAAAGTTTGAATAGTCCTTTCTGCTTTACCATCTGTCTAAGAATGAAAGGTTGTACTAAGATGAAATTGGGTACCAAGACCCTTTTGGAATGCTTTCCAAAAGTGAGAGGTGAACTGGGTACCTCTATCTGAGATAATAGTCAATGGAACACGTGCAATCTGACCAGCTTCTTGATGTAGAGCTTGGCATAATCCTTGGTTAAATAAGAGGTATGAATTGGAAGGAAAAGAGCTAATTTGGTTATCCTAGCTACAATGACCCGAACTGAATCATGCTGATGACAAGTTTGAGGAAAACCAAATCACGAAGTCCATGTTCACAACTTCCCACTTCCAAGTAGGAATACTGAACTCCTCCATAGGAGCACTATGTTTCTAATGTTTTATCTTAACTTGCTCACATATAGAGCACTTAGCCATAAACTCTACAACATCTCTTTTAATCCTGCTCCACCAATATATTTATCGCAAATTATCGTACATATTGGTGGCCCCTGGATGAATAGAGTAGCGCGCACCATGCGCTTCTACAAGAATTCACTGCCTTAAGTCATCTATTTCAAGAACACAGAGACGACCCTAACAATGAAGAACACCATCTCCCCCTTGGGAGAAAACCTCTATTTTTTAATTCTTAACTGACTCTTTTAGCTTAACAAGACTAGGATCCTTATCTTGGTTTTCTTTTACCTCAGAAACTAGAGATGATTATGAACTACTCTAAACACATGCACAACCCTTTGAAGAGTCGACTAAATGAACGCCTAGTCTGGAAAGCTGGTGGACTTCCTAGACTAGCTTCTTCTTACTATGATCAATATGTGAAATACTACCTATGGATAGTCTACTGAGAGCATCGGCCACTACGTTGGCCTTGCCCGGATGATAAAGGACACTCATGTCATAATCTTTGAAGAGCTCTAACCACCTTCTCTGACTAATATTAAGATCTTTTTGATAAAAAACATACTGAAGGCTCTTATGATCTGTGAAGACATCTACATGAACTCTGTAGAGATAATGCCTCCAAATCTTTAAGGAAAAGACTACGACTGCTAACTCAAGATAATGAGTAGGATAATTCCTCTCATGGGGTTTAAGTTGTCTGGAGACGTAGGCTATGACCTTACCATGCTGCATGAGGACATAACCTAAACCCACTCTAGATGCAACACAATAAACTACAAAACCATTTGAACTATCTGAAAGAGCTAGAACTAGAGCTGAGGTGTGTCTAGTCTTTAATTCCTAAAAACTCTTCTCTCATGAATCTGACAACTAAAACTTGACCTTTTTTTGAGTCAATCTGGACATAGGATATGCAATAGAAGAAAATCCTTTAACAAACCATCTGTAATAGCCAGCCAAACCTAAGAAACTCCTAATATCTGATGGAGAAATAGAGCGAGGCCAGTTTCTTACTGCTTTGGTCTTTTGAGCATCTACTCTAATTCCATCACCAAAAACTATATGGCCAGGGAATGCTACTGATCTTATCCCAAATTTGCACTTACTAAATTTGGCGAATAACTGATGATTTCTAAGAGTTTGGAGTACTATTCTGAGATGGTCTGCATGATCTCACTCAATGCGTTAATAGACCATAATATCATCTATGAAAACTATAACGAACATGTCTAAGTACTGCTTAAACACATGTTTCATCAAGTCCATAAAAACTTCTGGGGAATTGGTAAAACTAAATGACATGACTAGAAATTCAAAGTGACCATACCGCGTATGAAAAGCTATCTGAGTTAATGATAGCCGAATCTAAGGTCTATCTTAGAGAAATAACTGGAACCTTGAAGTTGGTCAAACAAGCCATCAATTCTGGGAAGAGGATACTTGTTCTTGATCATAACCTTATTGAGTTGATGGTAATCTATACATATTCTGAGAGAACCATCTTTCTTGTGCATGAATAAGACTGGTGTGCCCCACGGAGAAATATTGGGTCTGATAAGTCCCTTATCTATGAGATCCTTTAACAGTTCTTTTAGTTCTCTAAGTGCTGATAGTGCTATTTTGTATGACAAAATAGAGATAGGCTGAGTTTCTGAAAGAAGATCTTTGGGAAAGACATCTGAATATTCATTCACTACTGGGACTGATTCGAGAATGGGAGCCTCAGAAATAGAATCTCTAACTTGAAATAGATGATAAACACATCCCTTAGATATCATTTTCCTTGCCCGAAGGTAGGAAATAAGCTGACCTCTGAAAGCGGATACATTACTCTTCCACTCTAGGATGGGTTCATTCAATAACTGAACTTGAGCTATTCTATTTTTGCAGTCGACTATGGCATGGCAGGAATGAAGCCAATCCATGCCGAGAAGGAAATCAAAATTAGTCATCTCTATTTCGACTAAGTTTGCTGAAATGACTTTCTGAAATATCATAATCAGGCAGTTCCTGTATACCCACCGGGCTATGATAGTATTACCTACTGGGATAAACACTAAAAAGGGCTCTGCTAGAATTTTGGGATTGACTCCAAAATCAACTGCTATATAAGGAGTAATAAAAGATAAGAAAGCTCCTGGATCTAGCAAAGCGTAAACATGCACATAAAAGATCCTTAACATACCAGTAACTACATTATGGGAACTTTCCTAATCTTGTCAATTTTGAAGAGCATAGAGACAATTTAGGCGTTGCCCTCTAGTAGCACTGGAAGTGGCACCCTGCTGATTTGGGCGACCGGACTGAGCTGAAGAGCGATTCTATTGACCTTCAGGACTTAGCTGAGGACAGTCTGTAACTCTATGTCCTATCTTTCCATAACCAAAATAAATTCCAGTACCAGCTCTACACCCTGATGGTGCTTACCATAAGTCTGGCAAAAAGGATAAGAGCGGGTATTGTTAACACTGCCCTGGGTCTTAGATCCTGGCGCTCTATCTTTGTTACCCTCTTTGAACTTAGAAACTGGGGCACTGGCTGTAGAAGGAGCTGGAAATAATGACTTAGGACGAAAGTGAGAAAGGTTTCCTCCTTCTAACTTAGGCTGACCGAAGTTGAAACTACCTGTCTTCGGTCTCTTATTCTACTTTTCCCTCTGTTTAATTTTCTGCTCTTCTATCTGCTGAGCATGGGTCATAAGTCTAGCTAAGGTCATGTTACTGTTCAACATGGTAGATTTGCAGTCATTAACCATGCTGTCGTTCACCCCTGAAGTGAACTTACTCATCTTGAATCTATTGTCTACAACCACATGAGGGGCGTACCTAGCTAATTGAGTAAACTTAAAAGAATACTCTTTCACTGTCATATTGCCTTGCCTGAGGTTGATGAGCTCTAGCACCTTGGATTCTCTAAGCTCTTAAGGAAAGAATCTGTCTAAGAATACAGTGACAAACTCCTCCCACTCTATAGGACCTGCATCATCTGATCTTTTAGACTTCCAATGTTTGAACCAAGCATGAGCCACATCCTGCAACTGGTATGCAGCTAGCTCAGTATTCTTAATAGTAGTCACCTCCATGGGGTCTGTTACTTTTTGAACTTGATCTAAGAATTCCTGAGGGTATTCATCTACCTTAGACTCAAGGAATGCTGGAGGATTCATTTGGGTGAAGTCCTAAATTCTCGCTATAGCACTGTTAGCCGTTCATTAGGAGCAGTGACTGATTGAGCAAGAGTGGTAAATGCATCGTGAACTTCATATGAGAAACATGATCACCCAAAAGTTCTTCGGGCTGAGGGGCTGACTGATTTCTTCTCTTAGGAGGTATGTTCTGAAATAAAGAGAAGAAGTGAATTAGACTGAGAGACTGACTTATAATTATGCTCACATGTATGATAAGAATACTGAAAGAAGGGAAACTGTTCTTAAAACATCTCATAGCCTCTTGCACATAAATGTGGCGTGCAACACACCCATCTAAAAGACTCTACTAGATACGGCTTTCAGAATTCCTAGGACTCTATTGAAACTTAAGCTATGATACCAAGTTGGTAGCGACCTGATTTGCTGAACCAGAATGCTACACGGTGCTCATGACCCTAAAGGACCACAAGCTAACCCATGACTGATATTTGTACCTGTATACTGTATAAGATAATATAATAATGTAGAAACATGCACTGAAAGGCCATGAGGTTCGATCATGAACATAACTAAATATCATAACATCTGGAACTTGTGTCTCTGAACCTATGGTGTAACATAAAAAAAAGTATCATAGTGCGAATGCGTCAGTACATATGTACCTAGTATACATATGAGGTAGACTCTATGAAAGGGCTTGCATGCATGAATAATGCTAACTGATTGTCTAACATGAACGTGAGAATACATGCATAAGTACGTAACTGAAACTGATAATGTGATTTCTTGATTTCTGAGTCTGTATACTGATAATGTGATATCTTAATAACTGATATAACTGATAACATGAAGGACTATATCTAAATAGTGCTAATAAAATGGGTGACTGTATCTGAGTATAACTGATAACGTGGGTGACTGTAGCTGATAGTCCAAAATCTAATGAAACTATTTGAGTTTCGTACTGTATCTAAGTTGACTATGTCTGATAGTACTAAAATCTAAAGAACTATCTGATTTCTATTATTGAAACTGATTTGACTGTATCAGACAGTCCTGATTATATAACATGAAATTATGGGAAGTAGTATCTAACGGACATGCCCCAAAGGTGCTATAATAACTAAACTGGGTCCAATCTATGCCCTGATTGGAAGTGTGTCAATACCGTGCCACTGGTAAGGATAACATGTGAGTAACGCTCATATAACAGCTAACTCTAGCAAGAATGGTGGGAACCCTTACATGACAGGTTAAGCCACCTCATCTACCCTCGTATAATAGGCTACGATGTTTCAACCTATACTGGATACATAGTTTTGGAATACATGGATTGCTTCTAGGAATCACACCCTCGTATAACAGGAGAGTCCCCATCTTTGGAATTACTCAGTGCTAATTCCTACAACTATCTAAATGGACAATGAACATGATTTACTGAACTGAACAGAGCATGGACTGAGTTACTGAATTTCCGAGGCTGAAGGAATACTACTGATATCTGACAACTGATTGAGTCATGAGATCATGGAGATTTTTCCTGATTCATAAGACTCTATGAAGTCTAAGAGTTCATAGCTTGACTGAGGGTGTCGTGAAAATATGACATGTCTCTAGGTATACAGCTAATATTTTGGGTAAAATATCCTTAGGACTCGATAGAAGGAAACTGACATGACTTGATATTTTTGAATACATGATAATCACAACAGTACGTTTATTGAAGCATTTCATCAAACGTTTAGTAGGCATAAGTTTGTAAATTTATGAGGATTTTCATTATATCATGCTGGTTAGGCAAATTTCCTTCATCTAGGCATTTTATCAAACATATGGCAAGCATAGTACATGTAAACAGATCATACAACAATTAAACATCATGCTTCAATTCCAATTCCATCATACAAGGTTTTAGTAATGAGATTTCATAAATCTTTATCTATACTAACCAAACCACATGGAATATATCTTCAAATCATGGAATAGAAATCAATTCCTCATTTATCAACATGAAAGAGAACATACAAAGCATGAAAACATGGAGAAAATCCATAACTTGTAGTTAAAAAGGATTCTTGGACTTCATGGATGGAAGGTGTCCATAAATGAACACTATGCGTACCTTAGATTGTAATTTTGTGAAGATTGATGGTGAAAACTTCCTGAATTTGAATCGCCAATAAAAACCTTAGTTTGTTCTTGAGATATACTTCAGAGAAACTAATATATTTTGGGTGAAAAGTGGTGGAATCACATGTTAAAGGGATTATATAGGGGTAATAAGTTGACCCTTTTAACCCTAGACACATCATTAAATTTTCAGTAAAATTTCCCGTGTGAGGCCCTTGGCGCGACGCGGCATTATCGCGCCGTGTCACTGGAAATTGATAAGTGGGAAACTGCACGATGGCACAACGCCGAGCTATAGCATTACCACCTTGTCTATGACTTGGAAGTTTGGAACGACATGCCAGTATCATGAAGTAACACTAGAATTTAACAATCGCTATTTGAGCTATCTTCGCGATGCACTGAAGGCTCAGGTCAAACACTGTCTCACTATAAAGACTCTAACTCTTCGCCCGGGTTTTGGATTTGGGCGAATTAGATATCTATGGAAAGATTATTCAATTTTCCATGTAATAGAAAGTGAAAATTATGGAAATACATCATTTATAAGAATGAATTATTATTTCAAAGAAAGTTCTAACATCCTTGAGATGATTTTCTAGATAAGAAAAAAGCACGGGTATTACAATATCTCCCCCTTGAGAATATTCGTCCTCGAATGAGAGGGGAAACAATGAGCTGAACATGAGTAACTAAAACATGATCTCATGATGTACATGACTGACAAACTGAACATAACATACTGAACATGCATATCTGATGCATGTGTAACTGGTTCATAAATGAATAACTGAATGTTCTGAAGAACTAAGTTTTCTTGCAATGAGAATGCATGTCTGATGCATAACTACATAATTGATTTGATACATGAATGCATGAATGAGTATGCGGTGGTACTTGTTACCAAGATTATCATGGGAAAATGAGCATGAGACTAAATACTAAGTTTGCGATGCACACTAATCACAAAACTGAGTAAGCTTAAGGAGAATTGTTACCTTGAGCTTGATATGAGTTGGCGGGGAAGAGGTGATGGTACTTGGTAAGCATATCAGCTTTTGCTTCCCAAGTAGCTCCCTCGACAGACTAATTTCGCCAAAGAACTTTAATTAGAGGGACTTCTTTGTTCCTTAATCTACGAGTCTGATAGTCTAAGATTTCAACAGAAATCTCTTCATAAGAGAGGTTATTCTAAATATCTATACTCTAAATAGGGACTACGACTGATGGGTTACCTATACACATATTGAGCAAAGATACATGAAAGACTAGATGAACTGAGGCTAGATTTGAAGGAAATTCGAGCTCATAAACTACCTACCCGAATTGACTAAGAATCTTGAAGAGACCGACATATTGGGGACTAAACTTTCCCTTCTTGCCGAATCTCTTCACCCCTTTCATGGGAGAGATCTTGAGGTAGATATAATCACCAATCTCAAACTCAAGATCCTTTCTATGAACATCTACATAAGACTTCTATCGGCTTTAAGCAGCCCGGAGGCTTTCTCTAATTAGCTGAACTTCCTCTAAGGCGTCGAATACTAAGTCAGGACCTATGACTGAGGCCTCACTAACTTCGAACCAACCGGCTAGAGATATATAATTCCTACTATAGAGAGCTTCGAATGGAGCCATCTGAATACTGGAATGATAGCTATTATTGTATGCAAATTCAATCAAAGGCAAGTGGTCATCCCAACTACCCTTGAAATCAATTACACACGCCCTTAGCATATCTTCTAAAGTCTTAATGGTCCTTTCTACTTAACCATTTGTATGAGGATAAAAGGCTATACTGAGATGAAATTGGGTACTAAGACCCTTTTGGAATGCTTTCCAAAAATGAGAGGTGAATTGGGTACCTATGTCTGAGATAATAGTCAATGGAACACCGTGCAAACTGACCAGCTCCTTGATGTAGAGCCTGGCATAATCCTCGGTTGAATAAGAGGTATGACCTGAAGAAAAAGAGCTGATTTTGTCATCCTATCTACAATGACCCAAATTGAATCATGATGACGACGAGTTTGAGGCAAACCCGCCATGAAGTCCATGTTCATAACTTCCCACTTCCAAGTAGGAATACTAAACTCCTGCATAGGAACCCTATGCATCTGATGCTCTATGTTAACTTGTTGATATGTAGAGCACTTAGCCATAAAACTCTGCAGCATCTCTATTTTATACCACTCCACCAATAGATTTCTCGCAAATCATGGTACATCATAGTGGCCCTAGGATGAATAGAGTAGCATGCACCTTGCGCTTCTGCAAAAATTTGCTACCTTAAGTCATCTATGTCTGGAGATGACCCTGACAATGAAGAAAACCATCTCCCCCTTGGCAGAAAACCTCTATTTTTTAATTCTGAACCGACTCTTTTAGCTTGACAAGGCTAGGATCCTTATCTTACTTTTCTTTCACCTCAGAAACTAGAGATGATTTTGAAATACTCTGAACACATACACCGCCCTCTGAAGAGTCAATTAAGAGAATTCCTAGTCTGGAAAGTTGGTGGACTTCCTGGACTAACTTTTTCTTACTATCATCAGCATGAGAAATACTACCCATGGACAGTCTACTGAGAGCGTCAGCCACTACGTGGACCTTACTCAAATGATAGAGGACACTCATGTCATAATATTTTAAGAGCTCTAACCACCTTCTCTAATGAAGATTGAGATTTTTTTATGAAAATACATATTGAAGGCTCTTATGATCTGTGAAGATGTCTACATAAACTTCGTAGAGGTAATGCCTCCAAATTTTTAAGGAAAAGACTATGGTTGCTAACTTAAGATCATAAGTAGGATAATTTCTCTTATGGGATTTAAGCTGTCTGGAGGCATAGGCAATGATCCTACCATGCTGCATGAGGACACAACCTAAACCCACTCTATATGCATCAGAATAAACTACAAAACTATCTGAACTATCTGGAAGAGCTAGAACTGGAGCTGAGGTGAGTCGAGTCTTTAATTCCTAAAAATTCTTCTCGCATGACTTTGACCACTGAAACTTTAACTTTTTCTTAGTCAATCTGGACATATGAGATGCAATAGAAGAAAATCCTTTAACAAACCGTCTGTAATAACCAGCCAAGCCCATGATACTCCTGATATCTGATGGAGAAATAGGGCAAGGGTAGTTTCTTACTGCTTCGGTCATTTGAGGACATACTCTAATGCCATCACTGGAAATAACATGGCCAAGGAATGCTACTAATTTTAGCCAAAATTTGCACTTACTAAATTTGGCAAATAACTGATGATTTCTGAGAGTCTGGAGTACTATTCTGAGATGCTCTACTTGATCGCGCTCAGTGCGAGAAAAGACCAAAAAATCATATATGAAGACTATGACGAACATGTCTAAGTACTACTTGAACACATGGTTCATCAAGTCTAAGAAAGTTGCTGGGGCATTAGTAAGACCAAATGACATGACTAGACATTAAAAATGACCATACCGCGTACAAAAAGCTATCTACGGGATGTCACATTCTCTAACTCTGAAATGATAATAGCTGGATTTGAGGTCTATCTTACAGAAATAACTGGCACCCTAAAGTTGGTCAAAGAAGTCATCAATTCTGGGAAGATGATACCTTTTCTTGATCGTAACCTTATTGAGTTGATGGTAATCTATACACATTCTGTGAGAAACGACTTTCTTGCACACTGATAATATTGGTGATCCCACGGGGAAATACTGGGTCTGATGAATCCCTTATCTAAGAGATCTTTCAACAGTTCATTTAGTTCTTTAAGTTTGGCTGGTGTCATTCTATATGGAATAATAGAGATAGGCTGAGTGTCTGAAAAAAAGATCAATATCGAAGTCTATTTCCCTTTCGATAGGAATTCCTGGAAGATCTTTGAGAAAGACATCAGAATATTCATTAACTACTGGGACTGATTCGAGACTGGGAGACTCAGAACTGGAACCTTACACAAATCCCTTAGATATCATTTTCCTTACCCGAAGGTAGGAAACAAGCTGACCTCTAGAAGTGGATACACTACTCTTCAACTCTAGGAAAGGTTCATTCAGGAACTGAAACTGAACTATTCTATTTCTGCAGTCAACTATGGCATAGCAGCAATGAAGCCAACCCATACCGAGAATTACATCAAAATTAGTCATCTCTATTTTGAATAATTCTGCTGAAGTGACTTTCTGAAATATCATCACCGAGCAGTTCCTGTATACCCACCGGGCTATGATGGTTTTACCCACTGGGGTAGAGACTAAAAAGGGCTCTACTAGAATTTTGGAACTGACTACAAAATAAACTGCTATATAAGGAGTAACAAAAGAAAAGGAAGCTCCTGGATCTAGCAAAGCATAACATGCACATGAAAGATCTATAATGTACCAGTAACTACATCAGGAGAACTTTCCTAATATTGTCGAGTATGAAGATCATAGAGATAATTTGGGCGTTGCCCTCTAGGAGCACTGGAAGTGGCACCCTGAGGATTTGGGAGACCGGACTGAACTGAGGAATGATTCTTTAACCCTGAGACCCTATCTAAGGATAGTCTCTAACTCTATGGCCTAGCTTGCTACAACCAAAATAAATGACTCTGCCTACTCTACACATACCCTGATGATGCTTACCACAAGTCTGGAAAAGAGGATAGGAGCGGGCACTGCTAACACTGACCTGGGTCTTAGATCCTGGCGCTCTCTACTTGTTACCCTCTCCGAACTTAGGAACTGGGGCACTAGCTATAGAGGGGGATGGAACTAATGACTTTGGACAAAACTGGAAATGATTTTCTTCTTCTGACTTAGGCTGAGTGAAGTTAAAACTACCTGTCTTCGCTCTATTATTCTTCTTTTTTCTATGCTTAATGTTTTTCTCTTCTATCTACTAAGCATGGGTCATAAGTCTAGCTAAGTTCATGTCACTGTTCATCCTGGAAAATCTGCACTTATTAACCACAAGGTCGTTTACCCCTGAAGTGAACTTACTCATCTTGGATCTACTGTCTGCAACCACATAAGGGGCATACCTGGATAATTGAGTAAACTTAAACGAATACTCTTTCACTGTTATATTTCTCTGCGTAAGGTTGATGAACTCTAGCACCTTGGCATCTTTAAACTCTTGCGGAAAGAATCTATCTAAGAATGCAATGACAAACTCCTTCCACTCTTTAGGACCTATATAATCTGATCTTTCATACTTCCACTCTTTGAACCAAGCATGAGCCACATACTACAACTGGTATGCAGCTATCTCAGCACTCTCAACAGTAGTCACCCCCAAGGCGTCTATCACTTTTTGAACTTGTTCTAAGAATTCCTAAGGGCCTTCATCTACCTTAGACCCGAGGAAGTTTGGAGGATTCATTCGGGTGAAGTCCCAAATTCTCGTAGCAGCTGAGTTGGACATTGGGTTGGCAGGAACAACTACGATCCTGAACTCTTCATGAGAAATATGATCACCGAAAGGTTCTTCGGGATGAAGGGCTGACTGATTTCTTCTCTTAGGTGGCATATTCTGAACTAAAGAGAAGAAGCGGATTAGACTGAGAACTGACATATAATTATGCTCACTAGTACGACATGAATATTGGAAGAAGGGAAACTATTCTTCAAACATCTCATAGCCTCTTCCACATAAATGTGGCATGCAACACACCCATGTACAATACTCTACTAGATGCAGTTTTCAGACTTGTTAGGACTATATTGAAGCTTAGGATCTAATACCAAGTTTGTAACGACTGATTTGCTGAACCAGAATGCTACACGGTGCTCATGACCTCGAATGATAAAAAGGTAAATCATGACTGATATCTGTACCTGTATACTGCATAATATAACATAATAATGCTAAAACATGCACTAAAAGGCCGTAAGGTTCGATCATGAACATAACTGAATATCATAACATCTTTATGGGGTTATAGATTACCCAAAACAAAATTGAAGTATAAAACATGATAATTTGTATCTAGTCTGCTTTTAGTCTAAAAGCCTTTACTGTCTGAAGAATTTGAATAAGAAGTTGATGGGACATGTCACCAACTAACTCCAACTAATAAGCTAATTAATGAGATACTAGAAAATCATTATGCCCTCTAAGGATGAGAACTCACTTCAACTCTGACTACTGAATCAGGAATTTACTACTCATCTGGAACTTGTGTCTCTGAACCTATGGTGTAACATAAAAAGAAAGCTCCATAGCACAAATATGTCAGTATATATGTACAGAGTATTCATGTGAGGTAGGCTATGTACAAGGGTTTTCATGCATGAATAATGCTAATTGACTGTCTAACATAAACATGAGAATACATGCATGAGTAGATAACTATAACTGTTAATATGATTTTATGATTTTTGAGTGTGTATATTGATAACGTGACATGCTAGTAACTAATATGACAGATAACATGAAGGACTATATCTGAATGATGCTGATAACATGGGTGATTGTATCTGAGTATAACTAATAACGTGGGTGAATATAGCTGACAGTCCAGAGTTTGATGGAACTATCTGAGTTTTGTACTGTATCTAAGGTGACTGTGTCTGGCAGTCCTAAAATCTGAAGAACTATTTGAGTTCTATTACTGAGACTGATTTGACTGTATCTAATAGTTCTAATTTTTGTAACATGAAACTTTGGGAAGTAGTATCTAACAGACATGCCCCAAAGGCTCTATAATAGCTAAGTTGGGGTCCAAACTATGCCCTGATTGGAAGGGTGTCAATACCGTACCACTAGCAAGGACGATATGTGAGTAACCCTCTTATAATAGGTAACTCTAGCGAGAACGGTGGGAACCTCTCATAACAGGTTAAGCCACTTCATTTACCCTCATATAACAGGCTACGATGTCTCAACCTATGATGGCTATATAGTTCTGGAATGCAAGGATTGCTTCTAGGAATCACACCCTCGTATAATTGGTGAGTCCCCATCTTTTGGTTTGCTCGGTGCTAATTCCTACTCCCATCTTAATGGACACTGAACATGATTTACTGAACTGAACTAAGCATGGACTAAGTTACTAAATTTTTGTGGCTGGCAGAATACTACTGATATCTAACAACTGACTGAGTCATGAGATCATGGAGATTTTTCCTGAATCATAAGACTACCTGAAGTCTAAGAGTTCATAGCTTGACTGAGAGTATCATGAAAACATGACATGGCTCTAGGCATACAGCTAATATTTTGGGTACAAGAACCCCCAAGACTCGATAGAAGGAAACTAACATGACTTGATATTCTTGAATGTATGATAATCACCACAATATATTTATTGAAGTGTTTCATCAAACATCTAATAGGCATAAGCTTGTACATTTATGGGGATTTTCATGATATCATGCTAGTAAGGATAATTTCCTTCATCTAGGCATTTTATCAAACATATGGTAGGCATAGTACGTGTAAATACATTATACAACAATTAAACGTCACGCTTCAATTCCAATTCCATCATACAAGGTTTTAGTCATGAGATTTCATAAATCATTATCTATTCTAATCAACCCACATGGAATTTATCTTCAAATAATGGAATAGAAATCAATTCGTCATTTATCAACATGAAAGAGAATATACAAAGCATGAAAATATGGAGAAAATCAATAACTTGTAGTTAAAAAGGATTCTTGGACTTCATGGATGAAAGGAGTCCATGAATGAACACTATGCATACCTTAGATCATGATTTTGTAAAGATTGATGGTGAAACCTTCCTGAATTTGAATCACCAATAGAAACCCTAGTTTGTTCTTGAGATAAACTTGAGAGAAACTAATATATTTTGGGTGAAAAGTAGTTGAATCATGTGTTAAAGGGATTTTATAGGGTAAGAAGTTGACCCTTTTAACCCTGGACACATCATTAAATTTTCAGTAAAATTTCTCGAGTTAGGCCCTTAGCGCGATGCGGCATTATCGCGCCATATCACTGGAAATTGAAAATTGGGAAACTGCATGGTGGCGCAACTTATCTACGACCTAGAAGTTTGGAAAGACATGCTAGTATCACAAAGTAGCACTGGAATTTGACAATTGCCATTTGAGTTATCTCCGTGACGCGCTGAAGGCTCAAGTCAAACACTGTCTCGCTAAAAAGGCTCTAATTCTTCGCCCGAGTTTTGGATTTAGGTGAATTATTTCAAAGAAAGATCTAAAAATTTTGATAAGATTTTATAGCTAAGGAAAAAATATGGGTATTACAATATTTCCCCTTTGAGAACATTCATCCTTGAATGAGACTGATTGAGAGGGGAAACAATGAACTGAACATGAATAACTGGAACATGCTCTTATAACGGACATGACTGACAAGATGAACATAACATACTGAACATGCATATCTGATGCATGTGTAACTGGTTCATAAATGAATAGCTGAAATATTTGAAGATATAAGTTTTCTCACAATGAATGCATGTCTGATGCATAATTATATAACTGATCTGATACATGAATGGATGACTGAATATGCGGTGCTACTTGATACTAAGCTTATTATGGGAACAAGAGCATGAGAATGAATTCTAAGTTAGTGATGCACACTAATCATGAAACTGAGTAAGCTTAAGGAGAACTATTACCTTGAGCTTAATCTGAGTTGGCGGGGAAGAGGTAAGGGTACTTGGTATGCATCTATGCTTCTGCTTCCTAAGTAGTATATCGACAGACTGAATTTTCCAAAGAACTTTAACCATAGGTACTTCTTTATTCCTCAATCTACGAGTTTGCTAGTCTAAGAATTCAACCGGAATCTCTTCATAAGAGAGGCTATTCTGAACATCTATGCTCTGAATAGGGACTACGACTGATGGGTCACCTATAAACTTCTTGAGCAAAGATACATGAAATCATGGATGAACTGAGGCTAGATTTGAAGGCAATTTGAGCTCATAAGTTACCTTGCCGAATCGACTAAGAATCTTGAATGGATCGACATATCGGGGACTGAGCTTTCCCTTCTTGCTGAATCTGTTCACTTTTTTCATGGGAAATATCTTGAGGTAGACATGATCACCAATCTAAAACTCAATATCCTTTATATGAACATCTGTGTAAGACTTTTGTCAGCTCTGAGTAGCACAGAGTCTTTCTCCAATTAACTAAACTTTCTCTAAGGCGTCGAATACTAAGTCAAGACCTATGACTGAGGCCTCACTAACTTCGAACCAACCGATTGGAGATCTACATCTCCTACCATAGATATCTTCGAATGGAGCCATCTAAATATAGGAATGATAGCTATTGTTGTAAGAAAATACAATCAAAGACAAGTGGTCATCCCAACTACCCTTGAAATCAATTACACACGCCCTTAGCATATCTTTCAAAGTCTGAATGGTCCTTCTACTTGAACATCTATCTGAGGATGAAAGGTTGTACTGGGATGAACTTAGGTACCAAGACCCTTTTGGAATGCTTTCCAAAAATGAGAGGTAAACTAGGTACCTCTATCTGAGATAATAGTCAACGAAACACCGTGCAATCTTACTAGCTCCTTGATGTAGACCTTTGCGTAATCCTCGGCTGAATAAGAGGTATGAACTGGAAGGAAAAGAGCTGATTTGGTCATCCTGTCTATAATGACCCAAGCTGAATCATGCTGACGATGAGTTCGAGGCAAACCCATCATGAAGTTCATGTTCACGACTTCCCACTTTCAGGTAGGAATACAGAACTCTTGTATAGGACCACTAAGCTTCTGCTGCTCTATCTTAACTTGCTGACATATATAGCACTTAGCCACAAAATCTACAACATCTCTTTTCATCCCACTCCACCAATAGATTTTCCACAAATCGCGGTACATCTTAGTGTCCCGTGGATGAATAAAGTAGCATGCACCATGTGCTTCTTCAAGAATTTATTGCCTTAAGTCATCTATGTTTGGAATACAGAGATGACCCTAACAACGAAGAAAACCATCTCCCCCTTTGGAGATAACCTCTATTTTCTAATTTTGAACTGACTCTTTTAGATTTACAAGGCTAGGATCCTTATCTTGCTTTTCTTTCACCTAAGAAACTAGAGATAATTCTAAAATACTCTGAACACATACACCACCCTATGAATAGTCGACTAAGTGAACATCTAGTCTGGAAAGCTGGTGGACTTCCTGGGCTAACTTCTTTTACTATAATCAACATGAGAAATACTACCCATGGACAGTCTACTGAGACTATCGGCCACTATGTTAGCCTTGCCCGAATGATAGAGGTCACTTATGTCATAATATTTTAAAAGCTCTAACCACCTTCTCTAATGAAGATTGAGATCTTTTTGAGAAAATACATACTAAAGGCTCTTATGATCTATGAATATGTCTACATGAACTCCTTAGAAATAATGCCTCTAAATCTCTACGGCAAAGACTACGACTGCTAACTCAGGATGATGAGTTGGATAATTCCCCTCATGGGTTTTAAGTTGTCTAGAGCTATAAGCTATGAAATTACCATATTGCATGAGGACACAACCTAAACCCACTCTAGATGCATCACAATAAACTACAATACCATCTGAACTATCTAGAAGAGCTAGAACTAGAGCTGAGGTGAGTCGACTCTTTAATTCCTGAAAACTCTTCTCACATGAATCTGACCAGTAAAACTTGACCTTCTTTTGAGTCAATTTGGACATAGGAGATGCAATAGAAGAAAATCCATCAATAAACCATCTGTAATAGCCAGCCAAACCCATGAAACTCTTGATATATGATGGAGAAATAGGGCAAGGCCAGTTTATTATTGCTTTGGTCTTTTGAGGATCCACTCTAATGTCATCACCAAAATAATATGGCTAAGAAATACTACTGATCTTAGCCAAAATTTGCGCTTACTAAATTTGGCCTGATGATTTCTGAGAGTTTGGAGTACTATTCTGAGATGGCCTACATGATCTCACTCAGTGCGAGAATCGACCAGAATATCATCTATGAAGACTATTATGAACATATACAAATACTACTTGAACACACAGTTCATCAAGTCTATGAAGATGCTGGGGCATTGGTAAGACCAAATGACACGACTAGAAATTTGAAGTGAACAAACCACATATGAAAAGTTGTCTTCAGCATGTCACATTCTCTAACTCAGAGCTGATGATAGCTGGATCTAAGGTCTATCTTAGAGAAATAACTGACACCCTAAATTTTGTCAGATAAGTTATTGATTCTGGAAAGTGGATACATATTCTTGATCATAACCTTATTGAGTTGATGGTAATCTATACACATTCTGAGAGAACCGTCTTTCTTGCGCAAGAATAAGACTAGTGTGCCCCATAGGGAAATATTGTGTCTGATAAATCCCTTATCTAACAGATCCTTCAACTTTTCTTTTAGTTCTCTATGTTCTGCTGGTGCCATTCTTTATGGAGTAATATAGATAGGCTGTGTCTGAAAAAAGATCAATACCAAAGTCTATTTCCCTTTTGGGAGGAATTTCTGGAAGATCTTCGAGAAAAATATCTTAATATTCATTTACTACTGGGACTGATTCGAGACTGGGAGCCTCAGAACAAGAATCTCTACCACAAACTAGATGATAAACACATCCCTTAGATATCATTTTTCTTGCCCGAAGGTAGGAAACAAGATGACCTCTAAAATCGGATACACTACCCTTCCACTCTAGGACGGGTTCATTTAGGAACTGAAATTGAACTATTCTATTTCTACAGTTGACTGTAGCATAGCAGGAATGAAGCTAATCCATGCCGAGAATGACATCAAAATCAATCATCTCTATTTTGACTAAAACTGCTGAAGTGAATTCCTAAAATATCATAACAGGGCAGTTCCTATATACCCGCCAGGCTATGATGGTTTTACCCACTGGGGTAGAGACTGAAAAGGGCTCTATTAGAATTTTGGGACTTACTCCAAAATCAACTACTAAATAAAGAGTTACAAAAGACAAGGAAGATCCTGGATGTAGCAAAGCGTAAACATGCACATGAAAGATCTATAATATACCAGTAAATACATCAGGAGAAATTTCCTGATCTTGTCGAGTCTGAAGAGCATAGAGATGATTTGGGCGTTGCCTTCTTGTAGCACTAGAAATGGCACCCTGTTGATTTGGGCAACCGGACTGAGATAAAGAGCAATTCTATTGACCCTGAGGACCTGGATAAGGATAGTCTCTAACTCTATGGCCTGGCTAGCCACAACTATAACAAAGGCCACTACCTACTTTACACACACCCTGATAGTGCTTACTACAAGTTTGGCAAAGAGGATAGGAGCGGGCACTACTAACACTTCCCTGGGTCTTAGAGCCTAGCGCTCCATCTTTGTTTCCCTCATCGAATTTAGGAACTGGAGCACTGGCTGTAGAGGGAGCCGTGAATAATGACTTAGGATGAAACTGGGAATGATTTCCTTCTTCTGACTTAGGCTTAGCGAAGTTGAAACTACCTGTCTTCGCTCTCTTATTCTGCTTTTCCCTCTGCTTAATTTTTTTCTCTTCTATCTGCTGAGCATGGTTCATAAGTCTAGCTAAGGTCATGTCACTGTTCAGCATGGCGGATGTGCACTTATTAACCACACTGTCGCTCACCCCTGAAGCGAACTTACTCATCTTAGATTTACTATCTGCAACCAGATGAGGGGCATACCTGGCTAATTGAGTAAACTTAAAACAATAGTCTTTCACTATCATATTTCCCTACCTGAGGTTGATGAACTCTAGCACCTTGGCTTCTCTAATATCTTGGGGAAAGAATCTGTCTAAGAATGCAGTGAAAAACTCCTCCCACTCTATAGGACCTACATCATCTGATCTTTCTGACTACGACTATTTGCACCAAGCTTGAGCCACATCGTGCAACTGGTATGCAGCTAGCTCAGAACTCTGAACAGTAGTCACCCCAATGGCTTCTATCATTTTTTGAACTTGATCTAAGAATTCCTGAGGGTCTTTATCTACCTTAGACCCGAGGAAGGTTAGAGTATTCATTCGGGTGAAGTCTCAAATTCTTGTTGCGGCTGAGTTGGCCACTGTGTTTGTTGGAACAACTATTGGCCACTCATTATGAGCAGCAACTGATTGAGAAAGAGTGGTAAATACATTCCTAAACTCTGCATAAGAAACAAGACCGCCCAAAGGTTCTTCGGGCTGAGGGGCTGAATGATTTCTTCTCTTAGGAGGCATGTTCTGAAATAAAGAAAAGAAACGGATTAGACTTAGAAACTAACTTATGAATATTCTCACTGGCACGACATGAATACTGAAAGAAGGGAAACTATTCTTAAAACATCTCATAGCCTCTTGCACATAAATATGGCGCGCAACACACCCATGTATAAGACTCTACTACATTTAGCTTTCAGACTTCCTAGGACTCTATTGAACCTTAGGCACTGATACCAAGTTTGTAACCACCCAATTTGCTAAACCGGAATGCTACAAGGTGCTCATGACCCTGAAGGACCACAAGCTAATCTATGACCGATATCTGAACTTGTATACTGCATAACATAAAAATATGGAAACATGCACTAAAAGGTCATAAGGTTCAATCATGAATAAAACTGAATATCGTAACATCTATGTGGGGTAATAGAATACCATAAACCAAACTGAAGTCTAAAACATGATAGTCTATATCTAGTCTACATTTAGTCTTAAAGCCTCTACTATCTAAAGAATCTAAATAAGGAGTTGATGGGACATGTCCCCAACTAACTCCAACTAATAAGCTAATTAATGAGATACTAGAAAATCATTATCTCCTTGAAGGATGAGGACTCACTTCTACTCTGACTACTGAATCTAGAATCTACTACTGATCTGGAACTTGTGTCTCTGAACCTATGGTTTAACATAAAAAAAAAAGCACTATAGTGCGAATGCATCAGTACATATGTACCGAGTATACATGTGAGGTAGGCTATATGCAAGGGTTTGCATACATGAATAATGCTAACTGACTATCTAACGTGAATATGAGAATACATGCATATATACGTAACTATAACTAATAATGTGATTTCATGATTTCTGAGTCTTTATTCTGATAACGTGACATGCTAGTAGCGAATATGACTGATAACATGAAGGGCTATATCTGAATAATACTGATAACATGGGTGACTGTATCTGAGTGTAATTGATAATGTGGGTGCTGTAGCTGACATTCCTAAATCTGATGGAACTATCTGAGTTCCGTACTATATCTGAGTTGACTATGTCTGACAGTCATTAAATCTGAAGAACTATCTGAGTTTGATTACTGAGACTGATTTAACTATAGCTGACAGTCCTGATTCTTTCACATAAAACTATGGAAAGTAGTATCTAACTGACATGCCCCAAAGGTGCTATAATAGCTAAGATGGGGTCCAATCTATGCCTTGATTAGAAGGGTTTTAATACCACGCCACTGGTAAGGACAACATGTAAGTAACTCTCATATAATAGGTAACTTTGGCGAGAATGGATGGAACCCTTACATAACTGGTTAAGCCACCTCATCTACCCTTATAGAGCAGGATACGATGTCTTAACCTATGCTGGCTACATAGTTCTGGAATACAAGGATTGCTTTTAGAAATCACACCCTTGTATAATAGGTGAGTCCCCATCCTTGGGTTCACTCAGTGCTAATTCCTACTCCTATTTGAATGGACAATAAACATGATTTACTGAAATGAATTCAGCATGGACTGAGTTACTAAATTTCTGTTGCTGACCGAATACTACTGATAGCTGACAACTGACTGAGTCATGAGATCATGGAGATTTTTCCTGAGTCATAAGACTATCTGAAGTCTAAGAGTTCATAGATTCACTGAGGGTATCATGAAAACTTGACATGGCTCTAGGCATACAACAAATATTTCGGGTACAATTACCTCCAGGACTTAATAGAAGGAAACTGACATGACTTTATGGGGATTTTCATGATATCATGCTAGTGAGGAAAATTTCCTTCATCTAGGCATTTTATCAAACATATGGTGGCATAGTACATGTAAACACATTATACAATAATTAAACATCATGCTTCAATTCCAATTCCATCATACAAGGTTTTAGTCATGAGATTTCGTAAGTCTTTATCTATACTAATCACCCACATGGAATTTATCATCAAATCATGGAATAGAAATCAATTCCTCATTTATCAACATGATAGAGAACATAAACATGGAGAAAATCAATAACTTATAGTTAAAAAGGATTCTTGGACTTCATGGACAAAAGGAGTCCATGAATGAACACTATGCATACCTTAGATCGTGATTTCATGAAGATTGATGGTGAAACCTTCCTTAATTTGAATCACCAATAGAAACCCTAGTTTATTATTGAGATAAACTTGAGAGAAACTAATATGTTTTGTGTGAAAAGTGGATGAATCACGTGTTAAAGGGATTATATAGGGGTAGGAAGTTGACCCTTTTAACCCTGGACACATCATTGAATTTTTAGTAAAATTTCCCGAGTTGGGCCCTTAGTGCGATGCAGTGTTATCGCGTCGTATCATTGGAAATTGGCTATTGGGAAATTGTACGGTGGTGAGATACGGAGCTATCGTGTTGCCACCTTGTCTATGACCTAGAAGTTTGGTGTGATGTGCCAGTATTATGGAGCAATACTAGAATTTGACAATTTCTATTTGAGCTATCTCAGCGACGTGCTGAAGGCTCAGGTCAAACACTGTCTCACTAAAAAGGCTCTAACACTTCACCCGGGTGTCGGATTTGGGTGAATTATATATAGATGGAAAGCATATTCAATTTCCCACGTGATAGGAAGTGAAAATTATGGGTATACCTCATGTATAAGGATGAATTCTTATTTCAAAGAAAGTTCTAACATCCTTGAGATGATTTTATAGCTATGAAAAAAAGCATGGGTATTACATGAGACCAGAGTAACACTATAAGCATAGACTGGAATAGATGGAGGGACAATATTCAGAGCTATAAAAACACCAAGTAAACTCATAGGATCACCCTCTAAATGGGTCAACAACAAAATCAACAACCCCTTATAGAATAGGATGAAAGAACTTTGTGTGACTGAAGTAGGCCTCATAACTCCGACATGCTCAACCTGAGGTTCATAACAAAAGGCCTTAGTGTTATTTCTCAATTGGGAAGATCCTCATGCTAGTTCTCTATCTCGAGCCTGACCACGACTTGCAACTCACCCTCTAAAGTGGACTCTCTTCTTAGATAATGCATTGAAAACTCTATCATCACTAGATCTAGTCCTCACTATCTGCACAAAAAAAAAGAGAAATATGTCTTGGAACATAAGGTATGAAAGATCCACTTAGGGGAACTTTCCTATGTATATCAAATAGCTTTTAAAAGATAGATACAGACATTTATGTACCAATCCATGAGACTCCATAAGATGCCCTATTCTTACAATGATGAGACTGAAGAAAACTAGATACCCTGATATAAATTTTTCATGACCCAAAAACCAAAGGTCACAATGGCACTTGTTGCAGCACGTTGTGACAAGTAAGCCTACCATGTAAATAGAAATAAAAGAGAAATCACTACTAGAAACCCAAGGCAAAGCTACTAGAGTAAAGCTAAACCATACAAATATGATATTAGCAGAAATATAATCCAAGATACCAAATAAAATCCTGAATCCTAGCATCACAGTGTAAGGACCACTAATACATATGATATCCAAAAGGGACCAAACTCCATCTCTGTGTAAAATAATATATATTATATATAAGAAAAGTTAGTGGCTGGCTCTAGATGTATAGATCAACTATTACCTCGAATAAACTCCAAACGTTGTTTGAATCAGCTATCCATGTGGTGCACTCATAGCTGGAGCTATACCAAAATGGAATAGTAGGGATGAGTACGACCCACTTTTACTTAGTAGGTATCATTGGCTGACTGAGTAAAGTAGAAAATAAAGCATGTAAATACAGACTATGGGCAAGTCACCAGCAGTTAGAAAAATATCCCAAATGATAGCTCACGTCATCTTCACTAATAATTCTACTATATACACATATAAAAAATATAGGTACGGTAAAGAATAACAAATATACACAAACACCAAATACATGTATAAGAAAATAAAACAAATAGACATATATAAGGTCAAGACAAGAAATACAATCATAGAATTATAACCATAAATAGAATGTATTAAAGATGATTATGATGAGATGCATGAGGTCATTGCACAACTTTCGTATATACCTACTGATCTAAGTTCCCGAGGTAGGACCTAGAGGGGGTTCATCAACCCATATACAACAAATATTCAATACCAACATCTGTGACTCCTCTCCAGCATATACATCGATAGAGACATTTTAATAAATATCACCTATCAGAAAAAGCTAGCATTTCCAATATTTCCACGGTGGTGCAAATATTTCAAGAATGAATATGACATAAGGAGGTAATGCTAAAAAAATGAGAATATCCAATATCCAACTATTAAACCAACTATGTGAGCCAACAATCTACTCAAATCAACCAACCATCCATGATCTAGTATAATTCATAAATAATAAAGTGAAACATGCAAGAAAATGTCATTGAAGTTACATAATAAAAAATTATAGGCTTTTTTCCCACCAAAAAGAGTACAATTAAGTGTACATATATTAATACTAGACCAAAAGCATCATACAAGATCCACGTGGTCATACATAGCAAATGATGTCTCTAAATCACTAATATTATCCTCATAGGCCTAACACAGGCATATAAATCACCAAAATATATTTTCCATAATACAACCCCATACCCATAGCATCCTTTTACATTATAATTAACTACAAAACAAGTATGAAGAAAGTTAAGAAATAACCTACCTTGAATGATGTAACTGGAACAAATAAGCCTTTATCACCAAGCTTTACCTCATGAATAGACCTAAAATTAGTTAAAACACACCAATGTAGAGTTTATGTAACAAAAGAAAGCCAATGATACCCATATGTCCCACTTTTTGACTGAGGTCAAAAGGGTCCCCCAAAATGGGTTTTTGATTAAAAAAAGGGTAAATAGGAATTTTTGTCCAAAAACGTATATCCCAAGATTAATGGAACTCATATGATAAAACCCAAATGAAAATGAGGTGAAAAAAGGATTTGAATCGAATAAATACTAATTTGGTTCTTCCAAGCTGAAATCCCAAATACCACTTGTAAATTCAAGTTTAGACAATACATAAATGATCAGATAGAAGAAAAGTATTTGAAATAGTAGTTTGGAGCAACCCAAGCTTTGAAATTGAGGAAATAACCTAAAAACCCTTAGAATCAAAGCACCAAGTCAAAAATGCTAAAGAAAATAAGAAATAAATATTATATTCCAAGATGCCAGGTGCCGTAAAAGTGCAAGGGGTAGTTTTAGCAGTCACCACAAAAATGGTTAAGTACTGCTTTAGCAATACCTGCTTAGCGTGCTAGTTTGCAAAGAGAACAAAGGTTTCTTTAGTGCCATCTAGTAAAAAAAATAAGGACCACTAAAATACCATTGACCATCTGGTAGTAAGCCACTAAAGTGGCCAAAGTGGTGCTTAAGTGGCTGCACTAGCTGAGTGGTACACCAGCTATGGAGAATTGGGAAATTCCAAGTCTCTAACGACCCTTTGATATTTATTAAGAATCCTAAGAATGCAAACAAAATATGCTACCATATACAATTTGATCCTCCAGACACAATGTAGATATCAATTTTTTTGAAAAAACATTATTTTCATAAAATTGACCCTTGAGGCCTTTTTTTAAATCTTTTTAAAGTGAGGGTCAAAATGAGATATAGAAGCCATAAAACTACACCAACCATGTCAACAACCTAATATAAACATTTTAAATCTGCTGTCCTAGTCCATTTTTCCATCCAATGCACAAACCAATTGATGTTGATGGAAATCAACTAATAAGTTTTTAAGACCATCAAAAACGATAATTTATCAAAAATTACCCCAAAATACATTATAAATTTTTCCAATCATCCCCATAAACCAAAAATACGAGAGGTAAAATAGTCTAATCACATAGAAATAAATATTTCACACAAATTAAATTATTAAACGGCTATAAAAGGACATGCCAACAGTACAGCGTTAGTGGTTCCATATAGAGGATGTGACCCTCCTAGTAGAATTCAACATCACTTATGGTCTATCAAGCCTATAAAAGTAGCACTTAGAAAATGGGTGAATCTCATGTTAGTCATGATGGTCACAGTGGATAGGGTTCTAGTTCAAACTTTTAGGGTTTTAGGTCTAGGTCCTTAGGATATGACATCTATATTTGGTTTGTAGGGGTGTAGTGCTTTTGAGAGTTCCAAGGGCATATTTTGATTTGAATAATATTTTTTATTCATATAGGGAGTTCCCTAGAAGTGAGTGTAATGCCCCAAAATCTGATCCCAGGACGTCACATGGTGCTCAAGGCTACGAGTAGCCTCAAGCTAACCCTTTAAGCCTACTACTAAGAATGAAGCTTACTTCAAGCTAGTCTAGTAAAGAAATAATACTGTATCATACCAAAACTGAACTAAATAAACTGTAGATAAGGTCTGAGAAATAAATATCAAAAGTATGTAAATAAACTCATAGTCCGACAAACCTCTACTACTAATAAAGAACTAGAGAGCCATTAGGAAAGACCTCCAACTAACTCAGACTAAATTGAAAATGATAACTCAAATACTATAAAAGTTGAAAATCTAAAGAAGTAGGCCCTTGAATCATGAAGACTCACCAACTTTGGGAGCGTCGATACAGATTCCCAAACTACTCACACTGTTGATATGGAGCATCTAAACCTACATTATAAGACAATATAGCACATAGACGTATATGTAGATTAGTACTTTGAGGATGTACTGAGTATATCTGGGTGTAATGCATAAATAAACATCACCATAATTGGAACGTAAATGCATATGGATGTATATAACTCACATAATCTTGATTATCCAAAATATCAAAATATAAAATTATGTACGACCAATCATACTTGTAAATCTAGCGAGTCATAAAACTTAGTCTTATAAACGCTTTTCTATCATTCTTTTCTTTTGAAACTTAGAAACTTTGGGACTTAGAGACTTTGGGCTTGGGAGTTTCTTCTAAACGACATAAACCATGTGACCTGACATAGAGTCTAACGTCTTCCCCATGATGGGGAAAACTCTTCTACCTTTGCCATCAGAATAGAACCTTAACTTAAGTGATAACCATCTTAGTCATCCATGTAGAAGTGGGAATAATCTTAGTCCTACGGTGGCATGTAGTTCTAGGGCATGAGACTTTGGAATTATACCCAACTCGGTGCTAAATACGACTCTTATCTTATGCTCAGAACTTTAGAAAATTCACCTTAAAATTGCATTAGGGCTTATAATTAAAATTGATTATTCTTCTCTTTTTAAAAACTCAAACTGTGTGAAAAATATGGATTCCTTGTCTTATTTTGGGATCAAAAGATCAATCGTTGTTCTTGAAAGCACTTATAAAAACTTGTCAATAAAACTTGAGATCATAATCTCCTTGTAAACTCATTACTTATACTTTTGGACTCAAAGTATAAAGATCTGATGCATAAAAATCTTATTTAAATTTCATGCTCAACAATTATCTTAGAAGCTTACAACAATCTCGATCAAGCTAGTGGAAAATAACTCATAATATAAATCTCATTATTTCAAACATAGATATATGTAAATCTTTTGCAATTGAAGCCTTAAATAGAATAATAATTTCATAAACAAAAAATAATAGGAATTGGGTATCAACCCTAACTTGTAAATCATGTAATATTTAATAAAAATCAAGTTTTTGGGCGCAAGGACGAAAGATTTTTCCTTGTTCAAACTCCGCATACCTTAGAATAGCCATAACTTCTTACCCGGTTATCGAATTTAGCTGAATCTTATATCGTTGGAAATATTATTCAGTTTCCTACGTCATGGAATTTCCAAATATAAATAATTCCACACATAATAAGAATCATTTATTCTAAGAGATACTCCTAGATATCTTTAGGATGAGTTTAAGCTAGGAAAATTTGCGGGGTATTACAATGAGTTGGTAAGACAATTGGAGCCAACTCGTGTTTATTGTTAGGTTAGATCTTTATGTTTTTTTTTGAACCTATAGAGAGATCGACCATTATTTAAGAGGGTGTCCATAGCATAGAATTATAGAGTAGATAGTGCAGGTAGGTCATTCTATTAGAGATATGGTACTTTTAACTATAGGTACTGCACTTGTCATTTTAGGTAGTTGTTAAGACACTCAATTTGAGTTTGGACACATTTATATTCTTATTTCATTGGAAACTTCATAGGCTATGACTTTGGAAACCATCAATACATGCGAATTTTAAATCTTATATTTTAGATTCTATTTGAGTTAAGTTACAATTTTAATAAACATCAATGATTTTAAGCCTTGATATTGCTATAATTATTGTTCTAAGCCTTTGTGTAGAATTTCATACTAATGTCACTAAGAAGATATTTTCTTTTAGTAGTGGATTGAGTGGATAAATATTGCATTCTTATAGGGTGTAGCTCTTGGGTAAAAGTCCTTTCTTAATCATTTCGGCCTTTGTGTTATCGTAGAGTGGTACTGGCTATATTTTTTTATTTTTTATGCCATCCACAGTTTATATTATTGTTTCTGTTTCTATTATTTAATATTGATTTCTTCTTACTTGGTAGATGACTAGACTAGAGATATCTTGTTACTATCCCCTTTATTGTGATTATTGTCTATTTGACTTTGACAACTTTCTTGGTTAGTTGGTTTTCCTTTTCTATTTGGAAGGTCAACTGTTGATTCAAGTGTGAATATGAAACAAAGGTTTTTTTTTCCATGGTTTTGGTTATTATTTAGTATTAGCAATATTTTTTATAGCCCTCTTATATTGCTGATGATTTAGAGATTCTTTAAATTAGTTTTGTTTGTTTCTCGATGGTAGTCTTGATAGTGTTATTGGTTTTTAGTCAGGTACTCCATTCTTCTACAATATGATTCATGGTTTAGTTGATTTAACATTGGAGATTCAATATTTTTTCGGCTTTGTATGACTTCGTAGAATGCTCCTGGTTGGTGGTATATATTATGAATCAATTACCGATAGTCAAACAAGCATCTTTTGTGAGTGAGTATTCTTTGACATGGATTGACTATAAGCTTGACTCGATTAAGTAACATTGTATTTTGTTGAGTTGCTTAAGATTTTGATACTAGTACTACTCTTTGCAACCTTTGTATGTATTTAGTTGTGCCTTGATGTGTTATGCCCTTAGAGGATATGGATATGATTATTCTTATATTTATCCTATAGTTTTTCCTAAGTTATGATTATATCCTCCATTACTAATTAAATTTGTGCCATTGTAGAACCCATTGGGTATATGCTTGATTTCTGATAGTAAAACTGATTTGGGTATGTAAACTTAATGAAAACATGTTTTCTCCATTAGGTTTTGGAATCTTTTAAATAACAACTTAAATGTTGTGATAGATTCTATAGCATAGATGCTTGCTCGTCTATAGGACCATTTTTATAAGCTAAGATTGAGTATCTCAACTTCAGTGTTCAGATTAAAGCTATGGATTGTGTAACTTAGTTGTATCCTAATTTTGAAATTTGACTTCACTGATACTTCATCATCAAGTTGGCTAGTCCAAATCATTGCCTACTAATGAAGTGTCCTTTAGTTAGAAGGATCATTCTTCATATATGCTCGGAGGAAATTTCATCAGTATATTGTATTTTTTTACTGTATTTAACCTTAGTTCCTCAATTATCATTAGAAATTTTAAATATTTAATTAGTGGAAGAAGTGTACTCAAAATAGTCTTTGGATGGTCTCACCCATAATTTGTGGGTCATTCTAAATCAAATCATTCAACTTTGATAATTTGTATATCAAACTGATGACTTTTGGTTTTGTGTGTCACCGAACAAGTTAGTGGCTTTGGTAGAGATTTCTGACTTTGATCTCTATTCTTTGAGAATTCAAGTTAAATCTTATGAACCTTATTCTTATTCAAGTCCATATGGATTTTTGATGGATCAACTTTAGTATTTTGAGATTTATTTAATATGAGTATGTAGGCAGGACTCAAATTGTGTTGACGATATCAAGGTAGTTTGGAGTAAACATCATGTTTGGAAAGACAAGAAAATATAGGTTTTGGACTTTAGAATTGGTGGTATAGTTCATGTCCTGGGTTTTCTTTAGCTTGATTGAGTATCTAGTTGGTTGTGCTTGTATCAATATGATATTAGCATGTTGTTGTTTGGGTTTCCCATATTTTAGTAAGTCTTGGTTAATTGGTGGTCAGTTTGTTATAGAGGATAAGTTTTGGTTGTTTAAAAGGTGATGTAAGGTTATGGCTAAAAAAGGAATACCTTGAGTGAATTACCTTGTAAGCTTTAGTCTGCCTTAAAGTTTATCTCGAGAGTCTTTCTTGAGGTGTGCAGGCCCAGTACTGCATTATTTCAAGCTTTAGAGATCTTCCAATCCATTGACCTTTACGGATGATTGTCCTTTTAGTAGTAGATATTTCAATGACCCTTTAGGTTATTTTCTAAATTTTCATGCATTCTCAATGTTTCAAACTTTCCCATAGTAGTTCCCTTTCATTTATGACTTTCTAAAACTTTTGGTTTGCATTTGTGTAACGCCTCAAAATCTCATCACGGAACGTAACGCAGTACTTAAGGCTACAAGTAGCCCCAAGCTAACCCTTTGAGCCAGATACTATCTCTATCTCTTACTTTAGGATGTCAAACCAAACAATAATACAATATTATACCAAAACTGAACCAGTATAACAAGAAAATACAGTCTGCGTATCAAAACAATACTCAAAATCCTATAACACCACTGATAATCTAGTCTGACAAAGCCTCTACTAATCAAGAACTAGAGAGTCATTGGGATAGAACCCTAACTGACTCAAACTGAATCAACAAAACCAACTACTAGTAATATTGAATGTCTAGAAAATAGGTCCTCGAACGATAAGGACACACCACTGTAGAAATGTAGACAAAGGTACTCAGGATCACTGAAGCTGCTAGGAATGAGCACCTTAACCTACATTATGAGACAATGTAGCACACAAACGTATATGTGGATCAGTACTTTGAGGATGTACTAAGTATAAGGGGGTGTATGCAGTAATTAAACATTATCATCAATCTTTATAGAAAACATGTGTGCTGATATAAATAACTCACATAGCTAGAATAAAACTGAAATATAAATCCCATAAACCAGGGATAGTGAATCATGTACAGAAATCTCATGAGTCATTATACTTAACATTAAAATCAGTATTCTCCTCTTATTCTCAAAATTTGTAAGAAATAAGGAATCTTGACAACAACAGCCTTTCAAAACTTATACTTTTATCTTAAGGAGAGTAATGAAATTCTTTAAAACTTTAAGAACTCAAAGACTTAGGATTACGGAACTTTAGGAAAACGTTGACACTTTAAGACCTTGGAATACTATGAAAAACTTAGGAGTTTTTTCTAACCGACATAATCCATGGGACAAACATGGAGTCCAACGTCTTGCCCACATTGGGGAGAGCTGTTCTACCCGTGCCATCAGAATGGAACCTTGACTTTAGTGATCATTATCTTAACCCACTTGGGGTAAATTAGAAACATACGGGGGCACGTAGTTCTGGGGCATGAGACCTTGGAATCATACCCAACTCGGTGATAAATACTACTCCCATAGTTAGGCTCTGAAGTTTTAGGAAAATTCACCTTAAACAATATGAAAGTGTGTAACAGAAGCAAACTATGCTTCCCTTTAGATTAAGTCAAAAAGATGTGGACTCCTTTCTTAGCTTAGGACTTAAATATCAAAATCAACTTTTTCCTTGAATCTTTGGTAGACTATCAACAATAAGCTTCAAATTTTTAATATTATGGAGATATCTATACACTTCTTGAAACACTAGAAAATATCAAAAACTCATTCTTGGACTTAAAGTATGGATACATATTCAAGAAATGTCAATTTTAAAATGAAGATTAAATCATGACTTTAACCTTGGAAACACTCAAAACATCAATTCATGGTAGGGAAATGCAATTCATAGCATAATTTCTCAAATTCAACCCTAATAAGAGAAATAACATGCAATTTCAAGACTTGAACATTTTCAAGATTCATAAACTCAAAGTAGAGTAAAATTGGATATAAATACACTTGAAAAAATATGAAATTTTTTAATATAGTCAAAACTTTAGGCACAAGAACGAAAGGATTGTTCTTGTTCAAACCCCACATACGTTAAATTATAAGCCTTGAATGAACTCTTGACTTTGGGTTGCTATTCGTACAATTGATGGGTGCTTCTTGTAGATCTCGTAATGGGGATTCCAATTCTGGAAGAATTTTTGAAAAGTGACGGTTGAATTTTGAGTTCTCTTGGGTTTTGGGTTGAAACCCTAGGATGAGTTCTTGATGGAAATTGATAAAAGTGTATGTATTTGGTGTCTTAAGGATTAAATCCCTTTATTAAAGATGAAAAAGGATGGGGGAAATAACTAAATATCCCCCTAGGACGCGGATTTTAAAAGCTGAAACATAAATGGGCATGACGCTGTGGACAACACGATGCATCGTGGGCATCGACGCGATACTCGACGCATCGCTCCACCATCATGTCGAACCTCAGTACTTTTCCTGCACAAAATTTGACCAATGTGATGGACAATGCGGCGCACTAAGATCGCATTGGTCCACTATTTTGGGACACCAAATGAGGTCTAAACACGGTCCAAAAAATCCAAAACTTGTTCGGGAACACCTATTGACCTCCCGGATCATGAAGTTGCTAAAATATCAACTATTGAAGATCGGGAAGGTCGCAAAATAATTATTCAAATTTTGAAGGCAATAAAAATGAACTAAGTCCCACACTTAGTCAAATTTCTAAGTATAAAGGCTTTACTTGACATGGTATAAAGGCTTAGACTACGAGGGAACTTTGCGGGGTATTATAATATCTTCCCCTTGGAAACGTTCATTCTCAAATGCTTTAGTTAGGATAGAAATACTGTAGAACTAAGGATGCACAGCTGAAAGAAATTGCTAACCTGACTATATATCATTCTAAACTCTTGGGCCATTTAGAGAACACATAAACTTAATAGGAATAGATACATAGATGAATCTTTGATTGGAAAGGAACTCAATTAAGGAAGAATAATACCTTTGGCTTGATCTGAACTCGCAGAGAAGAGGTGCGGGTACTTTGATCACATGTTTGCTTCTATTTCCCAAGTAGTGCCCTCAACCGACTAATTTCACCATAATACTTTGACCAAAGGAACTTATTTGTTCCTTAGTCTGTGGGTCTGGTGATCTAAAATCTCAACTGGAACCTCTTCATATGAAAGACTATTCTAAATATCTGAGATCTCTGAAGGATCTACTACCATAGAATTACTAATGTGCTTCTTAAGCATGGAGACGCAAAAGACAGGATGAACAACTGACATGTCTGCGGACAACTCAATGTCATAGGCTACTTTCCAAACACGACTAAAAACTCTATAAGGGACAACATAACGGGGACTAAGCTTCCCCTTTTTGATAAACCTTTTCACCTCTTTCATAGGTGAAATCTTCAGGTATACCAAGTCACCCGCTTTGAATTCAAGATCCCTTCTTCTCACATCTGCATCTGACTTCTAACTACTCTGAGCTGTCTTCAATCTCTCTCTAATCATCTTGACTTTCTCCATAGCCTTAAACACTGTATTAGGTCTAATCAAAGCATCCTCACCCACTCCAACCTAACCTATGGGTGATCTACATCTTCTTCCATACAAAGCCTCAAATGGGGCCATCTGAATGCTAGAGTGATAACTATTGTTATACGCAAACTCAACCAGTGGAAAATGCTCATCCCAACTATCGTTGAAATAAAGAGCATATGCTCTCAATATATCTTTTAAAGTTTGGATGATCTTCTCAGCCTGACCATCTGTCTATGGATAAAAAGTGAAACTAAGATGCAGTTGGGTACCAAGACCCTTCTGAAAACTCTCCAAACTGAGAAGTAAACTGAGTACCCCTATCTGAGATGATAGACAAGGTAACTCCATGCAACCTGACTAACCCCTAAATATACAACTTAGCATAATCCTCATCTATATAAGATATATGCACAGGTAGGAAATTCACTGTCTTAGTTAGCCTATCTACAACAACCCAAATAGAATCATCATGACGATGCGAAAGAGATAAACCAGTCATAAAATCCATATTCACCTCTTCCCACTTCCAAGTGGGAAAACCAAACTCTTGCATCATTCTACCAGGTCTTTGATGCTCTACCTTAACCTATTGGTAAGTTTCAACTTTGCCACAAACCCTACTATATCCTTTTTCAAACCACTCAACAAATAGATTTCCCACAAATCACGGTACAACTTAGTAGAGTCAGGATAAATAGAATATCGTGTGCCATGCACTTCAGCCATAATTATCTGTCTTAGATCATCAACACAAGGAACATACAGTCTATCCTGAAACCTCAACACACTATCTCCCCCTTGGGAGAAAACCTCTACCTTTTTGTCCTTAACTGACTCCTTCAATTTGACCAAACTAGCATCCATGTCTTGCTTCTCTTTTACTTCAGAAACTAAAGAGGATTCGAAACTACTCTGAACCCAAATGTTCTCCTCAGTGGAGTCAAGCAACCTAAAAACTAGTCTATCTAAACGATGCACTTCACAAGCCAATTCTTTCTTACCCTCCTTCATATAAGTTACACTGCACACAGACAATCTACTAAAGGAATCTTCCACTATATTGGCCTTGCCCGAATGGTACAACATACTCATATCATAACCTTTTAGCAACTCCAACTATCTCATCTATCTAAGATTCATCTCCCTCTGAGTAAAAACATACTGAAGGCTTTTTTTATCTATGAACACATCCACATAAAAACCATATAAATAGTGTCTCTAGATTTTCAAAGAAAAAACCACAAGAGCTAACTTAAGATCATGGGTTGGGTAATTCTTTTCATGTGGCTTAAACTGTCTAGAGGCATAAGCTATAACCTTACCTTTTTGCATCAACACACAACCCAGGCCAACTCTAGAGGCATCACAATACACCATAAAACCATCCATACCATCGGGCAAAGTTAACACAGGGGCTGAAGTGAGTCGAGTCTTCAACTCCTGAAAACTCTTCTCAAAGAAATCTGACCACAGGAACTTAACTTTCTTTTGGATCAATCGAGTCATGAGAGACACAATAGAAAAGAAATGTTTGACAAAATGATGGTAATATCTAGCTAAACTGAAGAAACTTCTAATGTTAGATGGAGAGATAGGTCTAGGCCAATTTGTTATAACTTCTATCTTTTGAGGATCAACTCTAATGCCTTCGGCTGAAATAATATAACCCAGAAAGGCTACTGACCTTAACCAAAACTCATACTTGCTGAATTTAGGGAATAATTAATGATCTCTAAGAGTCTATAGGACGAATCTAAGATGGTCTACATAGTCATCCTTACTTTAAGAGTAAACAAGGATATCATTTATGAACACCATGACAAACTTATAAGATACCATTTGAACATTCGATTCATGAGGTCTATGAAAGTTGCGGAGTATTGGTTAGCCCGAAAGACATGACTAGAAACTCATAAAGACCATAGCGAGTTTGGAAGGTTGTCTTTGGAATATTCCACTTTCTTACTTTAAGCTGATAATAGCCGAATCTAAGGTATATCTTTAAGAAATAAGTTGTTCCTTGCAATTGACCAAACAGGTCATCAATTATAGGAAGAGGGTACTTGTTCTTGGTGGTTACCTTATTAAGGTGATGATAGTCAATTCACATACGCGAAGAACCATCTTTCTTTCGCATGAACAGGATAGGAGTGCCCAAAGAGAAACACTAGCCCTTATGAAACCTTTATCTAGAAGATCCTTGAGTTTCTCTTTGAACTCCTTAAGTTCTGTGGGTTCCATATGGTATGGAGGGATAGAAATAGGCTATGTATCAAGAAGAAAGTAAATCCCTAACTCTATCTCTTTATTGGGAGGTACCCCTGGGAGCTCTTCTAGAAGAACATCAAGAAACTCATTAACTATGTTTACTGACTGAATAGTTGGAGTCTCAGACTTAGTGTCTTTAACTCAAACTAAATGATAGATGCAACCTTTGGATATTAGCTTTCTGGCTTTGAGATAGGATATACAATAACTCTTGAGAGATAGAGAACTCCTGGACTACTCAAAACCTGGCTCATCAGGAAATTAGAACTTAACCACACGGGTACGATAGTCTATAGATGCATAACAAGAGTGAAGCCAATCCATACCCAAAATAATAACAAAATCAACCATCTCTAACTCTATCAAATCCGCAAATATGACTCTATGGAGAACAGTGATAGGATACTTCTTATATACTTTCTTAGCAACAACTGATTCATCTATTAGAGTAGAAACCAGGAACAGCTCAGGAATCATTACGGGACTCATTTAAAAATTCACAGCAACTAATGGGGTCACATAAGAAAAACTTGACCCAGGGTACAACAACATATAAACATCAAAGAAAAAAATACGGAGCATACCAGTAACTACATCGAGAGAATCCTTCTACTATTGATAGAAGGGTAAGGCATAGAACCTGTTCTGGTGCTACCCACCACCATTACTGGATAAAGCACCCTGAGGAGGAGTTGGACAAGCTAAAGGAGTTGGTGCACTAGTAGCCTGTGTCTGAGGTCAGACATCTCTGCTCCCCTATCTATCATACAGGCACTCTCTAAGTCTGTGGCCCAACTTTCCACTTCCAACACAACCCCTCTGTTTGGCTAAACACTCGCTGGGATGGGTCCTACTACATTTAGCACAAAGAGGATGATTTGTCCTGTTACTCAAACTGTTCTGGGATCAATACATGGAAGGCTTATTCCCTTGTTCCTGCCTATTTCTTGGTATAGGAGTACTAGATGATAAAGGCGCTAGCATAGACGAATGTCTTTAAAACTGCGGATGGTTTCCTCCATGGGACCTAGTCTGACCATACTCATGTTGCTTAAATCTAGCCCTCTTGTTTCCCCTTACTCTATTTCTCTCTCTTATCTTATCGGCCTTAATTTTCTATGCATACATCATTAGTCTCGAAATATCCATATCCCTATTGAGCATAGCAGTCCTACACTCTTTCAGCATTAAACCAGACACACCGGTCATGAACTTACTCATACTAGTTCAGGTGTCTGCCATCAAATTAGGATCATACTTACCTAACTAGTTGAACTTAAGGCAATACTTCTTTATAGTCATAGAGCCTTGCCTTAGTTTTATAAACTCCTCTATCTTTACTTTCCTTATATCAAGTGGGAAGAACTTATTCAAGAATGCATCCTGGAAAATCTACCAAGTCATAGAAGCAGCATCCTCTCCTCTATTTCTCCTGCACGCCACAACCCAGTCATAAGCAATATCTTTCAACCTATAAGAGGCCAGCTCTACACTCTCTTTTTTAAAAATATGCATGACTCGAGTGATCTTCTTCACCTTCTTTAGATACAAATGTGGGTCTTCACCTGCCTTTAACCCATAGAACTCTAGTGTGCTCGAATTTCGGCTGCAGCTAAATCACCTCCTTGCTGGTTCAGGATTCCATCCTGATTATTGGCATGAACATTTGCGGTGACTGTCTAGGCTAATGCCTGAAAGGTTTCCCTAAGCACAGCATGAGACACAGTCTCATTCAAGGGATCAGCAGGTTAAGGTTGCTCGTTATTGTTTCTACAGGCATTTGCTCTCCAAGGAGACATTTTCTATCATAAATGACCATGAATTAATAGTAGAGAGAGGCAACTATAAGAACAATGGATTTTGAAAGAAAAAAAGGACTTTTTCCTAAGATTTTTTGTAGCCTCTTGCTTATAGATGTGGCGCTCTATACACTGATGATCAAGACTCTACGCAATGCAGCTTGTCAGACTCCCTAAGACTCCTTAAACCTTAGGCTCTAATACCAAGTTTGTAACGCCCTAAAATCTTATCCCAGAACGTCACACGGTGCTTAAGGCTACAAGTAGCCCCAAGCTAACCCTTTGAGACTGCTACTATCTCTATCACTTACTTTAAGATGTCAAACCAAACAATAATACTATATTATACAAAAATCAAACTAGTATAAATAGAAAATATTGTCTAAATATCAAACCAATACTAGAAAGTCTATAACACCACTGATAATCTAGTCTGACAAAGCCTCTACTACTCAAGAACTAGAAAGTCATTGGGATAGACCCATAACTAACTCAAACTAAAATCAACAAAACCAACAACTAGTAATACTACATTTCTAGAAAATAGGTCCAAAAACCATGAGGACTCACCACTGTGGAAATATAGACAATGGTACTCGGGATCACTGACGCTGCTGGGACAGAGCACCTGAACCTACATTATGAGACAATATAGCACATAGACATATTTATGAATCATTACTTTGAGGATATACTGAGTAGATGGGGGTGTATGCAATAATTAAGCATTATCATCAATCTTTATTGATAACACGTATGCTAATATAAATGACTCACATAGGTGGAATAAAATAGAAATATAAAGCTCATAAATCAGGGATAGTGAGTCAAGTATAGAAATATCGTGAGTCATTATACCTAAGATTAAAATCAGCATTCTCCTCTTATTCTCAAAATTTGTAAGAAATAAAAAATCTTGACAACAATAGCCTTTCAAAACTTATACTTTTATCATAAGTAGAGTAATGAAATTCTTTAAAAATTTAAGAACTCAAAGACTTAGGATTACGGAACTTTAGAAAAACTTTGACACTTTATGACCTTAGAATACTGTGGGAAACTTGGGAGTTTCTTCTAACCGTCATAAACCAAGTGACCAACATGGAGTCTAACATCTTGCCCACGTACGTTGGGGAGAGCTGTTCTACTCTTGCCATCAAAATATAATTTTCGCTTTAGTAATCACTATCTTAACCCACTTGGGTTAAATTAGAAACCTATGGGGGCACGTAGTTCTGGGGCATGAGACCTTGGAATCATACCCAACTTGGTGATAAATACTACTCCCATACTTAGGCTAAGAACTTTTAGGAAAATCCACCTTAAACAATACAAAAGTGTGTAGCGGAAGCCAAATATACTAACCTATAGCTTAAGTCAAAAAGATGTGGACTCCTTTCTTAGCTTAGGACTTAAATATCAAAATCAACTCTTTGCTTAAATCTTTGGTAGAATATCATCAATAAGCTTTAAATTTTCAATATTATGGAAATATCAATACACTTCTTGAAACACTTTAGAAAATATCAAAAACTCATTCTTGGACTTAAAGAATGTATACATATTCAAGAAATCTCAATTTCAAAATGATGATTAAATCATGACTTCAACCTTGGAAACACTCAAAACATCAATTCATGGTAGGGAAGTGCAATTCATAGCATAATTTCTCAAATTCAACCATAATAAGGGAAATAACATGCAATTTCAAGACTTGAACAATTTCGAGATTGATAAACTCAAAGTAGAGTAAATTAGATATAAATACACTTGTAAAAATATGAAATTCCATACTAAAGTCAAAATTTTGGGCACAAGAACAAAAGGATTGTTCTTGTTCAAACCCCAAATACCTTAAATTACAAGCTTTGAATAAACTCTTGACTTTGGGTTGTTATTCGTACAATTGATGGGTGCTTCTTGTTACCCTTGTAATGTGGATTCTGATTCTACAAGAACTTTTGAAAAGTGACGATTGAATTTTGAGTTCTCTTGGGTTTTGGGTTGAAACCCTAGGATGATTTCTTGATGGAAATTAATAAAAGTGTGTGTATTTGGTGTCTTAGGGATTAAATCCTGTGTTAAAGAAGAAAAGCGATGGGGGTAAATGACTAAATTGCCCCCTAGGATGTAGATTTTAAAAATTGAAAAATAACTGGGCATCAACGCTCTGGACAATGTGATGCGTCCTGGGCATCGATGCGATACTCGATGCATCACGCCATCATCACGTTGAGCCTCAGTACTTTTCTTGCATAAAATTTAACCAACGAGATGGGAAATGCAGCACACCAAGATCGCATTGGTCCATTATTTTGGGACCTCAAACGAGGTCTAAACGCGGTCCAAAAAATTTAAAACTTGTCCGGGAACACCTATTGACCTCCTGGATCATGAAATAGCTAAAATATCAACTATTGAAGACTAGGAAGGTCACAAAATAATTCTTTAAATTATGAAGGCACTAAAAATTAACTAAGTCCTACACTTAGTCAAATTTTTAAGTATAAATGCTTTACTTAATATGATCTAAAGGCTTAGAATACGAGGGAACTTTGCAGGGTCTTAGAATTTTAGATTGTGTTTTTGGTTTTATCCTTATTTCCCTATTTTGGATCTTTCTATGTTAAGAAATTGGTCTCAAATATAAATTACTAGTAAATATCCTTTGATGAGAATTTCGATAGTGTCGTTAGCTCTAGAATTTTAACTTTGCGCTTGGGGACCCTTGGTCCTTTTCATGGGCTGCCAAAATCATTTTGGGATACTGGTTGGAAAATTTTTAAAATAGAACTATAGGTGTGGGACCTAATTTTGGTCGAAACTACCTCAAATAATATTTTTGATAGTTCTATTGAGTCCACAATGTCGAATTTGATATCGTAGCCAAGTTAGTTTGCGTGCACAGGGTTTCAAACAAATCTTGAGCACCCAGTCAAAGTTCGTTGAAATTTGGATTTAACTAGTTTTTCTCAAATTTGTGAAGTTATATTTTATTGTTCATGTTCCCAAAGGGTAGGTCGCATTTGGTAATGATCAAGACTTTACCATATTTTTCACGAGCCTCCTCTCTCGCATTAGTGAAAAAGGGTGACCCGTTCAAGATCCCTTCTTCTTCTTCACATATGCGACCACTAGCATCATATTCGAGATACCCGAACAAATTTACAAACCCTATTCCTGCATTGATGGGGGGAAATTCTCATAGTTTTCGTGTTCACATCCCTCAATCCCCATGTTCATAAAGGGAAATATATTGGCAGTATATATATCATCTTTCCTAATTTATTCATTATTTTTATGCCTCCCTTCACCATTTAAAGGGCTTGAAGTGTGGGAAAGCATGGATGTTCCTCCATTGAAGCTAAGGTAAGCTATTTCTACCCCTCTTCATCATTTTCAATTTTTTTCCCTCGTCAAATTTCACTTTTTTCCTTTTAATTCCCTTGAGATAAGTTTTTAAATTCCATAAATGTAGGGTTTTATTTGAGCCTTTATTTGTGCTTAAATTTTTAGAATGCAATCCTTGTCATTGGAGGGAACTCGTGATGGATTCAATATTAGGATTTTATTTACGATCCCTAAGGGCCCATATTAGAGATAAATTTCAGCCTGAGTATTAATATTACAATATGAGTGTCATATTACTCCTATTATTGTGCAAATTATGATTTTGATAGTGTAATGTAATTCTTGTAATTTTTGAACATTAACGAGCGATTCACGGACAGATTGGGATTACTGTTCGTCTACTAGGTAGGCATTGGTCAACTTTTCTCAACGAGATTGTGTATTTTATTAAATGAATGCTAGAAAGAGATTATAGGATAGGTTCTTAAGTAGTAATATTGTAACTTTAGTTATTTGGGAGATCTAGAATAGAAAAGTGACCCAAACCTTATCCTGGAATAGTCGTTATGATTATCGGATCCTATAACACCCGATTATGGACTTGTTTGACCATAGATTAAAATTAATAACCTCTTTAGTATAAGAATTACCATATTACTTAGTGAATTGGATGATATATTCCCCATTAGATCGTTTTAGTGGCATTGTACACTTATTTACCTGATGTGCCCAATATTATGGTGTTGGTATATGTTAATGTTTATACTTTGCAGAGCCCGAGGCCATGGTTAGAATATCTATTTGATTCCAGGTTAGTATTTATCCATAGAAAGGACATGGTTATACTTATGGAAAAATAGACACTTACCCTTATATTTTTTTGATACTAGTGATGACATGCGTACATTTAGATGCATTTATGCTTATTTAGTTGTATGATTTAGATTGGACATTAGTTTTACTATTTTTTTCCGAAAAGGGACTTATTCTAATTTTATTAACTTTAAATTATTCCAAAATAAATGTCATACCACACTTATTATTGATCCATGACGTATTAGTCTAATCATCTTACTTTGAAAATTAGATAAAGGTTTATTCCTATCCAGTATTGATCCATTCCCTTTTATCACTATGTATTCACTTCGATCGAGGCAGATTTCAAACTTTGTTATTTTATTTTATTATTTTAGTCTGAGATTTAATCTCGAGCAATGAATTTTTAGTTATACACTTAATCCCGATATTTTTTATCATACTTTAAATATCTCTTTGTTACTAACTAGAGTAGATTGGTTATGATTGTTATTGGAAGTCCTAGTTTGGTACTAGGATGTATATATAGATTTTTAAAGTCCTATATGGGCCCCTTCATCCGATGAGACCAAAAAAGGATAGTCATCGTAGGTCCTACCTCTATGAACTATTGAGTCGGAGGAGCTATGTAAACTTGGTACGTTATGGCACTTGATAGGTTGATAGTATTGGATTATCCTTGCATTCTTTCATTAATATGCTTTATCTATCACTATTATAATTGATTGATGCCGGTAGCTATTAATCTTATAGCGGGTGTAAGAACAGGTTATGGTTACTATTTGTTGACTGTTTTCTTGTAACTTCCAAGGTTATGGGGTCCCGTTAGGTTATTGGTGTTTTGGGCTAGCCAGTTACACTAGTGTTGTGATTTTTACTATATAGTTCAATGCAGGCTTGTTATAGAAAGTTATTCGAGATTATCAGTGTTTTTTTATCACTTTCTCATTATTATGGAAACATTAATCAGGGTTATATCACGTTATGATTATGAAAATTCTGGTTAGAGACCCTAAAAATGCTAGAGTTAGCTCCCATATTTTTTATGATCTCGGTGATGTCGACTAATTTCCTTCAAAGTAGTACCTTCATGTTGGTTTATCTTTATAGCGTGCTTTTATATTTATTCTTGTCTAGCTACAATTTTTATATTATTTTCTTCTCTCCTATTTCTACTATATATTGTATATATATCTCATCCCTATCGTATATGGACTAGCTAATTATGCAATCACGTTTTATCCCTTATTACTGGTAAAATGTGATAGATTACCATTACTTTACAATTAGAATGATTATATTTTGTTGCCTGAGTAGTTTCCTATAGTTTATATTACTGCCTTACATATTATTTATAATTAGATTAGCTCTGGAGTTCAATAAATCGATGCCTACTAAGTACCATATATTTGGTACTCATATTACACTTCTACAACCTGCAAATTATAATACAGGTTCTTGGCATTGATGATGTACATCGTGAATCAAAATCCATTTTCAAATCCACATGAGTAACCATTTAAACACACGTTTTAAGTAAAACAAGTTTAAGGAGAGAGGTATATGCCTGAAGTATCATAATTATTGAGAGAAATCACAACTTGGAGGATCTAAATGATCAACCTTGAGAATTCATAGATTGTTCTTAACTTAGGGATTTGAAAGATTTTAGGAGTGCATTTGATTATTGGATAATAATGAGGTCCCAAATAGGGTTTTAAGGTTTTCGGTCACATTTAAGGAAAATTGGAAATGTCCAAAATATTCTTAATAAAACACTAATGATTTTCCGCCCAGTCATTATGGGTCACCATACGACTCGTAACAACTGACTAAGATTTTTCCCCTAGACTTGTAGTCTGAGCAGTGTCCCAAGGAATCCCCACTATTTGCCCAACGAGTCTTACAATACGACTTGTACATGGACTTTAAGACTTGTAGGGTCTTAGTCGTAGCCATAATAGTGACATTTGTCACCTAAACTGCTTTGACGATGGAAAGCACCCTACAACTCATAAAGAGTCATTATAACTTATGACATCCTAGTCGTAGACACAACAGAAACACAGGCAACCAACATTGGTTACCCTATGACTCAAGCCCTGTGACCTGTAAGGAGACCTTTTGACTCATTAGGTGTGTCATAATCTGTGTAGTGAGCTCCACACTCAAGAAATATTCATAGAAAAAATCTAAGGTATTAAATTGAACCCCCCAGGTACATTCATCCATGAATGATGAGTTAATGCATCCTTTAGCACAATTCAAAGATTGAAACACAAACACAATTTTCCTTAACAAAGTAAAAAATCAAAGATTATAAGGAAATCACATACCTTAAGCATGATTTTCTAATCTGGGGAACACGAATGGATATCTAAATTTCTTATCCTCTTCATCTTCCCAAATAAGTTCATCAACCTTTTGGTTCCTCCATAGAACCTTTACCGGAATCATATCCATAGTCCTCAAACGACAAACTTGTCTATCCAAAATCTCCACCGAGACTTCCTCATAAGACAAGGAACTTAAAATACCAACACTATCAATAGGCTAAACCAAAGAAGGATGGGACCCTCAAATAACAGGTTAAGCCACCTCATCTACTATCAACTAGTATATTTGATGTCTCAACCCACACTGGACACATAGTTCTGAAGCACAAGTATTGCTTCTATGAATCACACCCTATACTAACGGGTGAGTTCCCATCCTTGGGATGACTCGGTGCTGAATCCTACTCCCATTTAAATAGACACTGAACATGAAGAGTTGAACTGAACTAGACTGAGTTTATTAAGTTTCATTAACTAATGTATTACTATTGAGATATGATAACTGACTGAGATTAATGAGTTTTGCTGAGTCATGTAACTGACTGATTTCTACTGAGTTCTGAAACTGACTGAGAATACTACTAATCATGGAATGATTGAGATTTATCATGAAACTGACGCTAGCTCTGGGTACACAGCTAAATTTTTTGGGTACAAGTACCCTCAGGACTCGATATCATGAAACTGACAAGACATGACACTTCTCGAACACAAAACCATGGTCAATAATTCATAGTACCATTATTGGGGATTTTCATGAAGTGTTTGCATACCACAGGCTTACACATGAATAAGAATGCATATAAACATATCATAATTCCCTAAGGCTAATCTATTGGGCATTACATCAATCTATTACAAGGCATAACAATAACATGGGAGTCATTTTGAACATAATGCTAACATGAATTCATCATTTAGGTTCTATTGAGTCAAAATGCACAAGTATTATTTTCTTAGGCATTTTATCAAACACCTAGTATGCATAACTTAGTGCTTAGGTATGATATCAAATTAATACCACATGATTCCCTAATTTAACTCAATTACATAAATTTCAACCCACATACTAGCGTAGTTTGATGAATAATACATAAAGACTCCACCTTGGGAATCCTACAACAATAACTATATGAACATAATCAATTCACAACATTAACATCAAAATTCATAATTTAAAATTTGGATTGTTGGGCTTCATGGATGAAAGGAATCCATGAATGAACATTTGACATACCTTGGGTTGAAAATTCTTGAAAACTAACAGTACAATCTCTTGAATTTAAAGCTCCTATGAAAACCCTAGACTTGTTCCTAAGAATATTTGAGAGTAACAACAATATTTTAGTGAAATAAGGGTTGAATCTCATGTTATAGGCCTATATAGGGGAGGGAAATTGACCCTTTTACCCTTAAAAATATAGACATTTACAACTAAAAATTGGGCATCGACGCGATAGGCAATGCAGCGCATCGATGCATCGATGTGATACACAACGCATCGCACCATGATCGCACCAAGCCTCAGTAGTTTTACTGGCAGCCCATGCAACAATGTTAAGCAACGTGACAGGCAACACGGCGTGCCAAGATCATGTTGGTCCACTATTTTGGGACACCAAATGTGGTCTAAACGAGGTCCAAAATATCTGAAACTCATCTGGGAACACCTATTAACCTATCTGATCATGAATTAACAAAAATACGGACCATTAAAAGACATTAAGGTGGTAAAATGAGATTGCCAACTTTTGAAGGCCAAAAATAAACTAAGTCTGGGAACTTAGCTAGAATTTTCTTACTATGGGACCCCCCATCCCTTTGTGAAGTTTAAAGGACTGATTTAAGCTTAGGAATTTTGCGGGGTCTTACATAAGTGTGGTGTGCTACACACCCGTAAAATAAACTTTATTTGATATGGCTTTGTGAACACCCAATTGACCATAAACCTAGGCTCTGATGTAAACTTTATCATGACCCAAACTAGGGACTGATCGTGACGGGTATCTCAAGTCCGCCAAGGACTGGAGACCACCCCTTTTGCCTAACCAAATAGAACACAATACAACTAACAATGGATGAATTCCTAACATATAACAAGATAAGTTATGTGTAAAACATATAATAAGATAGGAAAAATAGAAATAATTTAAGAATCTAAATATTATCTAAATCCACAAAGCCTCTAACAAAACCAATATCCACTAAGTCTCGACATGCCTACGATGATAGCCAAAAAGGAAATAACTAAATAGTATAAGACATAAAACAAACCATGATATAATAGTCCTTCCAGAGGAATGAGGCTCTCCACTTAAGGTTGACTCATGAATAATCTGAAGGATCAGCTACCATATGCAGGAAAAGTAGTATGTCTCAATTCCCTGCATCACATGGGGATATAACATCCTAAAATTGTTAGATGGATGAGCACTAGCATGTAACTCGCGGGTAGAGTGATAAAATAATGACATCTCACAATAATCCAAAAATAGTATTAATGCTCAAGTCCACATACATGCGCAAACATATATATAAGATGCCGGGACATGGAACTAGCCTTAGCATGAACTATAAAACATTAGCCTAGGTTGTGTAATGCAACCATTATAATAGTACATGTAGCCTATATAGTCCTCATGTCTCACCATCTTGCTGGGCCCCAGTATGTGTAGCCGCACGAATCACCGAATAATCATAACATATATGCATAGGGGACTTAAACCTCCCAGTCACATATAATGAGTGACATGACACCCTGATCATAAAGTAAGGGTGACTCGAATGCCTGGACATTTAGAAACCTACGTCAGCTAACACAGTTTCCAGTGTTAGTCCTCTTGGGACCTCTACTTTCACAACAAACTACACAACCCCCTTTAAGCCTAATTAAAAATTTTCGTACATACTCCATTCATTAATTAACGGTGGCATTAATTTAGGCTATGTTACGTGGTATTGCCAGCCCGTATATTTCTTGCAAGCACATGTCATTATTCCTAACTAAACAATTAGCTAATTTGAACTTTTCCCACCAGCCAACATAACTCCAACATTCCAAGTAAAAACAAAATTATTTGGCCAAATGGGACTCTAACCCCATAACCAATAGGAGTCCAAAGTTCCAAGGCGGATCCAAATCACCTAGCCAAGAAGGACTCTAACCCTTCAAACTCTAGGACTCTGAATTTCCAAGTTAAAACTATTCCATGACCCTTAAGACCTTTCCAAAATGATTTTAGACATTTATACAAGGCATTAGATTAAAGTAATAGAAAATGCTAAATGATTCTCCATATTTTCAAACCAATCATTCAAGTGGATTGAGGTTCTCATAAATTTTTAATACAAAAATCTAATTATTCGGAGGTATCCATAATCCTATTCCGTAACCATGCCTATCTACCCCAATGAGTTTACAATTATCAATTCAAAGAATGATTATTCAGTAAAAACTATGGGAAAACATGTAAACAATCATTTTCCAAAACCCTCAACCCATAATTCAAAACATACATAAAAACAATATGAATACCAAAGCAGTTCATGCCATAATTTAAAACAAAAATTTAGGGAGAGAGATACATATCATAATTACAAAGAAATTAGATAAGAAACCACACTTTAGCCCTGAAAGACCAAACTCATAAAACCCTAGCTTTGTATTTGAATGGGGAAGTTGATAGACGAGAAGTGACACAACCTGAACTAGGGCCTAGTCATGTAGGGTGTCTCAATCCTAACCAGGACAAGAGACCACCCCTAATACCCAGACCATAATCACCATACTCTTGTGTTGGATAAATTCCAAGCATATAACAAGCTAAAATAGTAATTGTGTAATGATAATAAAGTAAGTCTATAACCATAGCCAAAAAACCACAACCAAACATCTAACCATTACAAATACCAATATCAATGGCGATACTGACACCGCCCATGCCTATAATAGTCCAAAAAAGCCTCTAACTAGAATCAAAGAATATTCGGTCATGACATGCACCCAATAATAGCCAAAACAAACACCAAAACTAAAGAAATAACAATAATGAAACAAAGTCCATAGCATGAAATAGAGTCTTTCGGAGTATGGAAGCTCACCACTTTAATCTAACTTAAAGCTATCCCTGAATCCAAGTCACAAAGAAGGAATAATAGTAGTATGGATGATTTCTATCTAAAATGCCCCCAACTTGAAATTGTAAAAATACCCCCAGTTATCATAAGTCGATCCCTCAACATGTGACCACAACATTCGAATCATACCCTTGAGTCATCACCAATATAGTGAGTTGGCCACCCATATATTATCCATTTACGACTTCATGACCCCACTCGAGACCTGTCCATATAACACATATGGTCTATTCATATCCAAGATAAACACAAGGGATTGAACACTGGACAACATACGACTCAACCCTACCACTAGTAACCTATCCTCATGACTTTTAGTGAACCATTCCTTCTTAGAGCCTAGTCAATTCACTAAGTACTAATTTGATTAAATATCGACCAAATAATTCGACAACACCCCTAATGACTCATACCAAAAAGTCATTACCAAGATTGAAAATCCAACCACCATCTACTAAAAACCTAATAGCTAGGGTCACCTTACCCATACCCATATCAAATGACTTTTATGATGAGTAGTTACTAGGATAGTGTGCTCAAAGCTCAGGAAATTTGCAAGGGCAAAAGTATAGGGTATTTCAACTCTTCCCCACTTGGATCATTCATCCTCTAATGATGGGACAAGGCATTAACTAGCATAATTAAACCCCCAAACATCTCTACTCTTACCATTAAGATAAAACTTGAGATTTTCTAAGTGGAAGATTTGCTCAATTCCATTGTTGATATTGTGGGAGAGCCAAGTATGAAGTAACCTTTTCTTAGATATTTTACAACTTTGATCAATGGAGATTATGGGTATATCTATGCTTGCTTATCTTATGTGTAGATAAATCTCCCTCTTGGGGTTATGTGTGAATAGGGGTTAAAGTGTGTATGGGTTGTGATTGTTAGTATCTATTTAGTAGTTTATGTTTATGGTTTCTATTATTACTATGTTATTTTGGTTGGTATTTGATGGGTGAAAGCTCCAAATACCGACATGGGTTTGATGAGTGAAAGCTTCAAGCTCTAGAAAGTTCAATACCATCTTTGAAAGAAGGGTTTCGGGTAAACTTTAAGAATCCATATCACCCTCTAAAGAAGGATATGGGTACCAAAGCAATGATAGACAATTATGTATGTAGTTTTATAAATTTTTACAATCTTAGACATAAGGGTAAATGTGAGGTTAACTATTCAATGGGTGTCATCCTAGACATAGGGATGCTTTGATTGAGGTTTTCGTTGCTAAATGTCGATCACACCCATTAGGAATTCAAAAGAATTAACAGGTGAAAGTTTAGTGTTTTGTTGAAAGGGTAACATAAAAACCTATAACTAAGCCAACCCATCTTAGAATTACTAAAGTGATGTTGATAATTAGCTCCCACATGTCACTCCCTTAGAGATGCATAATGCCAAGATCCGTGCATAATCGTTAAAACTCTAATTATTTGTAGCCCCAAATTTAAACTAGAAAATTCCAAAAAAGAAACATTAGTATAGGTACTCACCTCCCCCATTATATCTTTTTGTAACATTTGTTTGAAATTAACTTGTATCTATCATTTCAAATTAATTTGATCACCACTCACATTATTCCTTGTGGACTCAACCCCGACTCTAAAGTTGGGTAAATCTATTAACAACGATCTCCTTGCACTTAATTGATGTGTAAGTTGAGCGTTATCAAAAAATAGTGTCATTGCTGAGGAATAATTTGGTGCATTAAGTTAGTTGCAAATCTTAGTTACTTGTTTGAATTCAAGCTTGTAAATATTTGTTTGTGATATTTATTCATAGGTAGATTTTATTTTATTTTTACTTTTCTTGATGGAATCTTCAAACAAATATGAGTTGAATGATTGGAAGTCATAACGTGACCCCTATGTTCGTATTGTCATGGACCATACTTCAGGAGAGATTGTGAGCATGCTCCCCGGGGAGAGATTTTACCATCTCAATCTAATTAGGAGTATGGTTGTCCTATGTTTGGCCGTCAATAAGGATATCGGTATGAGAATCCAAACACCCTCTCCCCTATTATACTAATCAAATTGCTAGTTCTTTTTATGATTTTATAAGGCCATATGATGAGAAAAATGAAGAACAATGCACCAAATCCAGTAGCTGTTACACAAGGTTACTATCCATCTTGGATCGGGTACATACAATGGGGGAGAATATTGAATACTTGTACAAAGAATTGACAAGTGTCAAGAAAGAGCTATTGGGGGAAGAAAAAAATCTTGAAACTATCACTACCTTTTCCAGTACTCAATAGGATTGTTATCAAGAAGAGAAACAAATCTATGATGAATATCTTGGTAGTGAAAACTCCTCAATGGCTTCCTAACCATCCAACTCATATGAAGGAGAAGAAGCAAAAATAAAGAAAATGGAACTAGAGACAAGAGAAGAATCAATGCAAATCTATTATAATGACTTTAGTACATTTTAGGGTGGAGATGCTCTGGAGGAGGTTAACCCAAAATTAACTGTTGGACCTCATTCAACCCACTTTTTAACATTATGTTTAAGGAATGTGATGAAGATCCATCCCCTTGAACAAATGGAGGATTGTAGGGAGGCGGAGTCTGAATTTTGTATTGTGGAGTTTGACATTCCACAGGAGAACATGGAACTCCACCCATCAAAGGTGAAGATTCTCAATTTCCAAAGTCCAATGAATGGCCTATTGATGTGATCACTTTTACCCAAGAAGCTAAAACAAAAGTTTGATGCGAAGATGGGTAAAAGGTTTAAATCTTCAAAATGGCGAGATCAAAACTTGGTTGTCATTGCTTTACCTCTTCCAAGCCTCTTCTTGGAAGATTTGGATCTTTTGTCTCTCTACCGTTCATTACATATCGATAAAAATTTGGGATGGAGATTCAAATCTTCTTAGTGAAAGCATAAAAAGAAATATAAGAGGCATCTTGCTAGGACTTTAATCTAAGCGCTCGAAGGGAGGCAACCCATCATGCCACGAAAAGTGGCATATATCATTTTAATTATGCATGGTAGAATAATTTTTTTTTGCTTATGCATGCAGATGCCTTGATACGGTGGTTCTCACCAATATTTTGATCGAATTTGAAGAAGAAAAGAATGAATTTGGCCTTTTAGACCAATCAGGAAAGGCAGGGGATCAGATTTCTGGTCTTAGTTAATGCAAACATGGTGGCCGTGTGACTAAGACCATGATCATGGTTGAATCAATTTAAATGACCATCCAACTACTCACTTTTCACCCTCCTCTTTCTTACTTTCTCTAAAAATTATCTTCACTTTTTGACACTACAGTGCATAACCAAGGATCATCTCATTCCAATAGAATCTACTAATTTGTATGTTGTCTAAACCCCTTTGATTTGGGTGAAAATGCATGATTTGATCTTGTAATGTGTATATAGATCCTTAATGATGTTTGTGTTATCACATTCATGCTAATTTTTTTATGTGGTTTGCTGCTATAGATAGTGTACATGATGTGTGGGGAAGTATTGAGTACCAAAAAATTAAGCCTTAAACCACATACGAAGAAGTGAGACCATGTGTGAGATTAAAATCCTCGACAAATTCCAAGTTTAAATTATTTATGTTCGGAGCTGAGATCACACTCTAGTATTATATTTTACTATTTAAAACTTTACTATGCTTTTCTGAAGCAAAATTTTGGGGTTAAATTATGTTTGAGATATTGCCCAAAATCTATCAAACCTGGTCTCTGGTACCGCAATCACGGACCTGATGACAGTAATCGCTTATCTGCAATTGTGGTTATCACACCGCGATTGCCATACTTGGGGGCAAGTTATGCCTGACTTTGAACATTTCTGTACATCATTTTACTTCCCTAGAAATCCTTATAGAACTACCACATGAGCTTATCTGTTTGATCTATCATGTGTTTAGTATCAGAAAACAAATATTGAATTGAGTTACATTGCACACAGATCATCAACCTCAAAGATACAAGATTTTAATGACAGCAGATTCATGACCGCACAATGTCGCCAACTCTATTATGATTACTTTCACAAGATTAAGCTACTCCTTGAGAGAGGCATCATCTGGGACAAGATATAAGAAAAGCTCCCAGAATTCCATGCCAGACTCTCTGTGATCGGGTGGATAAGCTTTGGCTCAGAACCTTGCGAGGCCTACGAGATGTGGGTGCGTGAGTTCTATGCAAACCTAAGTGTAGTCTCTCTCATAAACCCTATGATGACAATTCGAGGTAAATAAGTAAACTTCAAAATAGAGCAGGTGAATGCAGTGTATATGCTCCCAAATATCAACATGAGGTAATTTCACACAAGGACATGTGAAGCTGGGACATGGATAGCCAACATTTTATGCCTTTGTAAAGAAGTTCCTTGGTCCATCACCAAGAAAGACTTTAATGAAGTACTTCAAAGCAGAGGGCAGAGTTAGGTTAAATATCATAAGCAGTCGAGTAACACCTTGCACCCATATGACCATCATCACAGACTTGGGAACTCGAATGGTGGGTTGCATCTTTTCTGGCATCCCTGGTAATATGGGAGAGATTATCTTATAAAAATAGAGCTTTCATCAGACTTATGGAGGTATGCACCTACTTTTTCCTTCCCTTATAATTGAACTTTGTAAGAGAGCAGAAGTGGAAGAGTATGCTGCAGATACTTGGGTGCGCTCGGGCTTATTATATGCCCACTAAAATTCATAGGCGAGGGTGCCCCAGGACAGAGCTATAAAAGAAAGAATTATTCTGAGAAAGCATCCTAAAATGACCCAGTAGCATGCAAACCCTCATCAGTAAGTCCCCTCGGTGATATTTCAGATCAAATAAGGGCAATCAGAGAGTTAGTGTCCAAATTACCTCAGCATTCGGGAGATCCCTCTACATCTCATCATTTATATATGACATAATTTGACTGTGAGAAGTATATTTAGGAACAAAAAAAATAGGGAACCACCCTTACCAGCCTAGAGAGATCGTAGTCAGTCTTAGCAAGAGCACACAGAGACCTCAAACAATCACATGAGAAGATGGTATGAAGAGAAAAGAGAAATACAAGTTTTCAAGAAGAAATGGAAGAGAGTAAAGGGCATATTTAAGGTGCTCCAACCAAATGATAAATTTCCTTCTTCAAATATAGATAGTGAAGATGAGGCCCCTACTAATTGGTAGGTTGACGAGAATGGTGGTGCTAGCACAAAGTCAGATAGGGAGAGCAGCTCTTGAGAAAGAATTAAGGAGACTCTTCTTACTCTTGCTTTAGTATGCATGTAGTGGGGAAACTGCATTTTATCTAGCTGGGGGTTGCCCCCTAGAATAATGGTGTTTAGATGACCTAATACTAGACAATATTTCTCTATGTTATTGTTTTGGGATGATGCTTTGGATATTATTTTGTTTTATGGATTATCATGCTTCTCTCTTATTTTTAGTATTCTTTTGATATACTTTTATTTTTATCTTATTGATGCATGACTAGCTTTTCCCGATGACGGATTGAACGATTATATTCTTAAGGGTAAAGTATTGTATTTTGTTTTAAGGCTTAAATGCAGGGAATTCTGAGTGACCGTAGTATAAATGACGGAAAATATAGGGGAAGTCTGAGTACCTTCAGCATTTTATTTCCTAAAATTAGGATCATTTTGTTTGCACATATGGTGTAGTCTAAGTAGCCATATGGTAGGTTTGGCCATTTAAGCCAAGATATGAGACTAAGGCCTTGGTTGTAGCCATAGTTTAACAATTTGTGCATGGTGAAATTACAAATATGGAAACCCCTCTCCATACAAAATTTTGAAAAAATCAAGGGCATGGACGTGAGCAATGTGCAACAAAACTTTTTATCTTTTTGTGGCTTCATAGATTTTGACTTGTAGATATATAATAGACACTCCATGATTGCTTCCATCAAGAGGGACATTTGAGCTCCATTAGTGAATTTTTTCATGCCATGTGTGGTGATCTACCTGTTATTCATCTCTTGTACACTTATGATATCTAGAACGTGCCCCATTAGTCTTTCAAAACTAATTTTGATTGTACTTTCTTGGAAAAATAATCTTAGGCCCTCTTTGTAATTGTGGGACCCACTCTAGCATGAAAATCCTTCCCATACATAATGGAAATCCCTGGTTACCAACTTTGAGATTTTGGACCTTTCTTTGGAAAACACATTACAAGTCGTGAACCGTTCTTTTATCCCTTTTTGAACCATACCCTACTTTATCTTGAAAATGCAATGTGATGCTAAAATCCTATGTTGGGGTTGATAAAGATCGATGGAAGTGAGTTTGGGGCCATGAAGTATTAGTGTTATGCCAATTGAGCCTAAGTGTTGAAAATCAATGTTAAGGAAAAGAAAGGATCTCATAAAAGGATGACTTACCCAAAAAAAGTCAAAGAAATAAAAGTAAGAGAAAAAGTGGTGAACAAAGGTAACAAAAAATAGGCATAAAGAAAGAAAGAAAATAAAGAAGAGTAGTCCTTAGTCAAATGAGAAGGATTGTAAAGAGTGAAGCAAATGTTCAAGGTAGGGTGTACCTATGTTGTTCCTAAATGATATCTTACCATAACCTGAAACTCTATTACAAGCTTAGAAAGTCCTTTGAGATCTCCAACTATTTACTTTCTTTATAGTGGAGATTGAATATATGGGAAAGCCTATTGCATGACACTTATTGCATTAAGATTTCTTTTGTGAGGGGAGAATTTTTCCCTTATAATTCCTTGCTACTTGTTCGACATTTTGGTGTGTGAAACTTTTCTTTCTTGTGAAATGGGCATGCAAAAAAGTTGAGGTAAGTTATTTTGATCACCTCTTGCATAATGAGGCAAGTGGAGTATGGTTTAGTTGTAGTCAAAAAGTGAGCCACTTCTAGAGTATTGCTTTTTGTTGTTGATTACTCCTTAAAGTATGATGTAGCCTGGAGTATTACATTTTATAATGAGGGGTGTTGAGAAATTATCCTAGCATAAGTGTGATGAGCTCATTGTGGTTACGACTTAAGTCGAGGTCGGTATCGCATTTAAGGCATAAAATATGAGCTTAAATAATTATGTCTCATGTTGAATAGGTGGTGTTTCTTGAGGACAAGAAAATGCTTAAGTTGGGGGTGTTGATGATTTGTGATTTTACCATTCATTTATACTCAGTTTTAGTGCACATTACCATGTCTAAAATAAGGAAATGAGTCATGATTGTGACTTAATGCTCTAATATCCACTCTTTGCAGGTAGAAGAGTTCAAAAGACAAAGAGATGTGGATTAGAACTTGGAATGATCTAAAGGGAGCAGAAAAAGTACGGCTGAAGACCAACCGTGAAATAGCCTCAGTAACGACAGATGTGGTCATTAGAGATGGTCAATCAACAGTGACCGCAGAAGTGAATTGATGTTGTTTAGCCATAGTCATAGCAAGACTGGTGTGATCGCGGCTTGATGGAGATGGTTAGCCCAAGGGCAACACTATAATTGCACGTGTTGATCCCAATTTGAACAAAAAGACTCAAACCCCAATTTGATGTATCATTCATTCCATCACATTCTTTCTTACCAATTTTCCAAGGCTTTACGCTTGATACTTTGTAGCCTCTATTTTTGGAGAAAAAATATTGTGTAAATTTTGGGTGAAGAATACATTGATGAATTTCTAAGTGGGAGATTTACTCACTTCCATTGTTGATATTGTGGGATAGCCAAGTATGAAGTAACATTCGCTTAAATCTTTTACAACTTTGATTCAATGGAGATTATAGGTATATCTATGCTTGCTTATCTTATGTGTAGCTAAATATCCCTCTTGGGTTTATGTGTGAATAGGGGTTAAAGTGTGTGTGGAATGTTATTGTTAGCATCTATTTGGTAGTTCATGTTTATAGGTTCGATTATTGCTAAGATATTTTTGTAGGGATTTGATAGGTGAAAGCTCCAAATACCCACATGGGTTTGATGAGTGAAAGCTTCAAGCTCTAGAAAGTTCAATATCATCTTCGAAAGAAGGGTTTTGGGTGAAATTTAGGAATCCATATAATCCACGAAAGAGGGATATGGGGACCAAAGAAATGTTTAGACAATTATTTGTGTAATTTACTAAATTTTCAATATCTTAGACATAAGGGTGAATGTATGGTTAAATATGCCATGGGAGTTATCCTAGACATAGGGATGGATGCCTTAATTGAGGTTGTGGTTGCTAAATGTCGAACACACCCATTAGGTATTTGAGAGAATCAGTGGATGAAAGTTTGGTATTTATTTGAAAGGAAAACATCAAAACCTATAACCAAGCCTACCCATATTTGAATCACTGAAGTAATGTTGATAATTAGCTCACACATGTCACTGCCTTAGTAATGCATACTCCCAAGATTTGTGCATAATTGTTAAAATTCTAATTATTCGTAGCCCGGAATATACACTAGAAAATTCCTATAAAGAAATAATAATGTAGGTAATCACCTCTTCCATTTTATCTTTTTGTAACATTTGTTTGAATTTTACTTGTATCTATCATTAGGAATTAATTTGATCGTCACTCACATTGTTCCTCGTGGATTCGACCTAGACTCCAAAGTTGGGAAAATATATTGACGACGACCATCTTGCACATAATTGACATGTAAGTTGAGCGTTATCACTTAGCATGCATTCTCTTCTACCTTGTGGTTCCTCAATACAACCTTTACTGAATCTACGCCCTTGGCCCACAATTGATGAACCTACCGATCTAAGATTCAATAGGGACCTCCTCTCAAGACAGGGAATCTGAAATACCAATATACTTTATAGGCACAACTTGCGATGGATAAGCCACACACATCCTCAAGAAAGAAACATGGAACACCGGGTGAATAGATCTCAAACTTGAAGGCAACTCCAATTCATACGCAACATTTCCAACCCTTCTCAAAACATAGTATAGAACAACCTACCGGAGACTAAGCTTCCCCTTCTTCCCAATCCACATCATCCCCTTCATGGGATATACCTTTAAGAACACCTTATCCTTAACTTAAGACTCTAACTTCCTATGCCTCACATCTATATAGGACTTCTGGAGAATTTGGGAAGCTTTAATCCTATCCTGAAACTCTTTCACCTTATCGATGGCTTGGTGATCTTAATTTGGACCAACAACTCCGCCTCATAAACCTCAAACCACCAAATAGGAGACCTACACCTCCTTCCACACAAGGCCTCAAACAGAGCCATTCCAATGCTAAAGTGGTAGCTATTATTATATAGAAACTCTATATGAGGCAAATGCTCAACCTAACTACTACCATATTCAAGCACACAATCTCTAAGCATATCTTCAAAAGTCTGTATATTTCTTTTTGCTTTCCCATCCAACTGCGAGTGGAAAGTAGTACTAAGACTCACCTAGTTCCCTAAACCTTTCTAAAATGACCTCCAAAAGTGTAAGGAAAACTGTGTATCATAATCTTAAATAGTAGAAACAGGTACCCCATGCAACTTCACAATCTTTTTAAGGTACAACCTTTCATAATCCTCTTCCTAAAAATTAGTCCTCACTGGAAAAAACTAAGCAGACTTAGTCATACTATCCACGATGACCCTGACCGAATTGAACTATTCTAAGATCAGGGAAGACTGGTAATACAATTCATGTTGATGACTTCCTACTTCCATATAAACAACACAACCTCTTAATATAACCCTTCAGGCCTCGTGTGCTCAATTTTCACTTTTTGGCACACCATTCTCTTAGCCACAAAACTAGCCACATCCCACTTCATGCTTTTCCACTAATACATTTCCTTGATGTCATGATACATATTTATCAAGCAAGGATGGATAGCATAGCACAACTCATGCACCTCATCCAAGATCCTCTCTTTCACTTCATCCATATCTACAACGCCCAATCTCCCTTGGTACCACAGGTACCATCACTAGTAACCTCAAAAGCTATTACTTTCTTCCCACCTACATCACCCTTGATCATTATCAAGATAGGATCGAACACTTGCTTCTCCTTCACCTCAGTACCTAGGGACAACTTTACCACCTCCTGAAAAATCAAACAACCATCCTCAGAGTCCAAGACAAAAACTCCAAGGTTTGCCAAATGGTGAAGATCTTTCACTATTTCCCACTTTCTCGCATACACAAAAGCTAGACTCCCCATGGATAATATGCTAAGAGACTTAGCAACTATATTAGCTTTACCTAGATGGTAGCAAAGACTTATGTCATAATCCTTGAGTAGCTCAAGCTATTTTATTTGCCTAAGGTTTCACTCTTTTTAAGTAGACACATATTATAGGCTCTTATGACCTAAAAAAATATCAACATGCACTCAATACAAATAGTGACGCCAGATTTTCAAGGTGAATACCACAGCCAACAATTCTATGTGATGAGTCAGATAATTCTTCTCATGTACCTTTAACTGTCTGGGGCATAAACTATTACTTTTCCATACTATATCAAGATGCAACAAAGACCCAAATTAGACATCACAATAAACCAAAAGCCCATCAGTGCCTTTTGAAAAGTTAAGACTGGAGCTAAAGTCAACTTATCCTTCAGCTTCTCAAAAATACCATCACAAACATCAAACCATATGAACTTTATCTTTTTCTAAGTCAACATAGTGAATGGGGCAACTATAGTTGAAAAACTTTCAAAAAATCTTCTTCAATAACCAATTAAACCCAATAAGCTTCAAATATTTTTTGGAGTCGTAGGTCTACGCCACCTCTTAAAAAAATAACTTTCTATAGATCCACCATGATCCCTTTATCAGAAATGACATGACCTAGAAAAGCGACAATGTTCAACAAGAATTCATATTTTGAAAATTTGGCATACAACTGCTGATCTTTCAGGGTCTGAAACATATTGCAAAAGTGATTAACATGATGAACTTTGCTCTTAGTATATACCAGAATATCGTCTATGAACATAATAATGAACAAATGCAAAAACTGATAAAAGAATTTAGTCATTAAATCCATGAATTTTGCTGGGGCATTGGATAACCAAAAGACATAATTGGAAACTCAAAATTCTTGTATGAGGTATGGAAGGAATTCTTAAGAATATCCACCTCCCTAAACTTTAGCTGATAATATTCAGACTGAAGATCAATCTTTGAGAAAAACTTAGCAACCTGAATTTGATCAAACAAATCTTCTATCCTAGGAAGAGGGTACTTATTCATTACCATAACCTTATTCAAGTGTCGGTAATCAATACATATTCAAAGGGAAACATCCTTCTTATGTATGAATAACATCGATGCACCCTATGGAGACCCACTAGAATAGGTGATACCCTTTGTCTAAAAGATTCCTTAGTTTCTCCTTAAGCTCTTTTAACTCAGTGGAGCCATTCTCCATGGTAGAATAAAAATAGGATGAGTGTCTGAAATAAAAAATATCCCAAAATCAATCTCCCTATTTGGAGGAACACCAGGAAGGTTGGCAGGGAAGACCTCAGGAAATTCATCACCACCTGGATGAAATGTTAAGAAGTCCCCTTCGAGTTAGAATCTTTAAACCAGATCAAATAATAGAGACAGCCTTTTGAGATTAATCTCTGAGCTATAAGATATGAAATGAACCTTCCCTTAAGAGATAGGGAACCACCCTCCCACTCAAGAAATGGTTCACTAGGGAATTTGAAAGTGACCTTATAGGTCCAATAGTCTAGAGAAGCACAGAATGAGTGCACCCAATCCATCCTCAATTTGACATAAAAATTAACTATGTCTAACTCAAATAGATCTATTAAGTCTTTCGACCACCCATAGATACCACATAAACCCTATAGACTCTTCTGGAAACCACAGAGTCACCGCCGAGGTAGAAATAAAAAAAGTATTCTAAATACACTAAGGGCTAAAACAAAAATGTACAGCCACAAATGGGTCACAGAAGAAAAGAGTGGACCCCTAATCAAGTAAATAGTACACATTACTGTGAAGAGAGTTTCAATATATAAGTAACAGCATCAGGCAATGCCTTGAACTCCTGAGGGGTAGTGAGTGCATAGAGTCATTTCTGACAAGTGCCAAAGCTAGATTGTTCTCCCATTAATGCCAGAGATGCTGAAGAGGCAACCAGAACCTTATTTTCCCAATAAAAAACTATAGCCACTAAACATTTTCTAGTCATACGCCCTGGCTGACAACATTGAAGAACTTATTATTTCTTTCATCACAGTAACACAGATATAATCGATCATAGAATCTTTAGGGAGTATAGGATGAAGCTTATTAGGCCCCATTTGCCTAAGATTAGGCACTCTATTCCCTATAATTATTGCCACTCCTAAAACTTCCAACACCATATGACTTTGGGTACGGAGCACTAGTTGTCAAGTAAGATCCAAAATTACCCCACTTCTTTTTAAACCACTTCCCACCATCCCTGCCACTCTACTATAGGACACTACCCAGCTCAAAAAATCTATAACATCTTGCTCTATCTCTTCTCTATATCTATTTACTTTCTCTTCTCTTTCTCCACCTGCTACATCTATAAAACCAACTTGGAGATATCCATTTCATTGTTTAACACAGTAGTCTTACTCTCCAAAATAATGTCTCGAGAATAACTAGAAGTGAACTTCTTCTTTCTAGCACTCATGCTAGAAACCAACTTTGGAGCATAATGAGACAACTGGTGAAACTTCAAGGCATGCTTCTTGTCTGACATCTTGCGTTACTTCAGGTTATTAAACTCTTTCACCTTTACCTTCATCAACTTTTGAGGAAATAAGCGGTCTTGAAAAGCACTAGAGAAATTATCCTATAGAGATGACTCAACATTGTCTCCCCTATACTAATCTCATTCCTTATACTATTGGTTTGCTATATCTTTCAGTTTGTAGGCTGCAAATTCCATACCCTCAACATTAGTAGCATGCATAACGTGGAAGATCTTCTCTACCTAATCAATAAAATCTTGTGGATCCTCTTTAACCCAAACACTAGTGAACACAGGAGGGTTCAACCTAATATACTGAAAAACCCTTATGGCCTCAGAAGATGTAGTAATAAATTTACCATGCTCATACTGATAATAACATATAGATATATTGATGAAACTCAACATTCATTAATCAGCTTGAAGAGCTTGAGAAGGACTGGAGGGAACTGGTGGAACTCCAGGAGAGCAATCAGGAACTAGACACCTAGACCAAGTCTGGATCCCAGTAGTAAAATGAGTCCCATAAATATTATCCTCGAATGGGATAGAGTAGTTTCCATGAAATTTAGATCATTTGGGATGCATGATCTTAAAAGTGAACAAACGAGTATTAGAGAAGATTTCAGGACCATTGACTCTATAGCTCAAAAATAGAACACAAGCAAGATAAACATTCCAAAATATCTTGTTACCTCTTCCTTATATGTTTCACATACTACATATCCTTAAAAAATTCTACTTGATAAGGCTTTATGGCCTCCCAATTAATCAAAAATCTAGGGCTCTTATACTAATCTGACATGACTCAAACCTGGGCCTATTTGTCTTAGGTGTCTCATGCCCAACCAGAACTGGAGACCACCCCCATTAACCAACACTTAACCACCCAACTCCCCTGTCTAAAGAATTTCGAACATATAAAAAAAGAAAATAGTAATAGTCTTAAGATTATAAATTAAGTCTATAATCGTAGCCAAAAAACCACAACAAAATATCCAACCATTATTAATCCAAGTGCCAATACTAATACAGACATAACTTATGCCCATAGTAGTCTGATAAAGCCTCTAACTAGAATCAAAGAACTTTCGATCAAGACATGCCCCCGACCATAGCCTAAACAAAAACCAAAGAAACAACCATAATAAAAAGAAGTCCATAACATGAAATAGAGTCTTCCAGTGTATGAAAGTTCACCACTTAAATATTAGTCAAAGTTGTCCTTAAATCTAAGAGACTGAGCAGGATAAATTGTCATGTGGTTAGTTCCCGTATCTTCTGGGGATTCAATGTCCAAAGAAGATTAGAAAAGTGTATGTTTAAGACCTCGCAAAGTTCCCTCATAGTCTAAGCCATTAGATCCTATCAAGTGAAGCCAAATTTTTCTCTTAAAAGACTAAGGAATAGATTCCAAAGTGATTAGTGTTTAAATTATGTAGAATTTTCCTAATTTTGACTTTTTATTGTGTGGAAAATTGAATTATCTTTCCAATGACGCCCATTACATCAAAATCCAACATCGAAAGAGAATCTTATGGCCGAATTATAAAAAGTTGTATGAACTGCCCAGGTGCGATGGAAAGGTCTGATGAGCCGTTGAGCTAGTGATGAGCCGTCGTCCAAACTGTTGCAGCAGAGGCAGTGAGTCTACCTTCTGGCCAGGCACCATGAAATGGTTGACGGACCATTGAGCTAGCGATAAATCATCACCCAAGCAGTTGCTGCCAAGATAGTAAGTCCTATTCTGGCCCAGGTGCGACGGTCAGGCTGACAGACCGTCGAGCTAGCGACAGACCATCGTATGAGCCATTACAGATCCCGTTTAGTATTTTTAAAAAGGACTTTTTGGTTATTTTCCATCCTTTCCAACATCTATATACGACTGGATAAGGCAAAAATGACATATTCTCCTTAAGCATAAAAAATCTTGGGTTTCTTGCAAAAATTACTCCCAAGAACAAGGTCCAAATCTTTCTCTAAGAAATTCAAGAACTCACCATAGATTTTAAAAATTGAGTTAGGATTCAAGACTCCCAAGTCAAAAGCTTAAAGAAAACTCATTCAAGAGTGTGAAAAAGAGTCTCGAGCAAGCTTGTTCATCTAAATTTAAAATCTAAGGTATGTGGGGTTTGAACAAGGGTAACTCTTTCACCCTTGTGCCCAAAGGCTTATTTTCAATACCAATTTCTACAAATTATGATATTTTCCATGAAATTAAAGTTACGGTTTATACCTATTATTATTGTTTACAATATCTTGAGACTTCCCATAGATTAAAGGTTGAATTACATGATTTTGTTTATATTTCCATGTCTATTTCCAAATTTTCCAGATTTTAAGATTTATTATGAATGTTTTGTTATCAAACTTAAATTTTGAGATGTTAAAATCATGAGATTCATGTTATGAGTTATTTTCCAATATCTTGATTGAGATGATTGTAAGATTTTTATGATGATGGTTGAGCATGGAGTTTAAATATAATTTTGATGCATTAAAGCTTTATATTTTCATTCCTAAGTACAAGTGATGATTTTATAAAGAGATTATGATCTCAAAGTCATGTTGACAAGTTTTGATTAGTACTTTCAAAAGCTAAGATAGGAATCCACACTACTTATGATTTAAAGAAAGAGAAATATGTTTTGGTCTTTATTATAAGAGAAATATGTTTTGGTCTTTATTATAGACCCTTGAGTTATTTTAAGGTGGATTTTCTAAAAGTTCTAAGCTGAATATAGGAGTAGTATTTAGCACCGAGTTGGGTATGATTCCAAGGTTTCATACTCAGAACTACATGCCACCGTAGGTTTGAGATTTATGGGACCAAGCTCGAGATATTGATCAATAAAGATGAGGTTCTACTCTAATGGCAAGGATAGAAAAACTCTCCCCAACATGGGTAAGACGTTGGGCTCCATGTAGCTCACATGGTTTATGTCGGTTAGAAGAAACTCCCGAGTTTCAAGTGTACCAAGTGTAAAAGAGTCCCAGAGTTTTCAAGTGTTAAAAGTTCCTAAAATTTCTAAGTCCTTACGTTTTAAAGAAGTTTTACTCTCTACAAGATAATAGCATGAGTTTGAAAGTATTGTTTAAAGCTTCCTTTAGCCTTCAAGTACTGAGAATAAGAGGAGAGTATAGATTTTAAAGTTAAGTATAATGGATTACGAGATTTGTGTTACATGTTTCACTATGCATGATTTATGAGTTTTATATTTTAGACTTATTCAAGCAATGTGAGTCATTCCTATTTACATGCATAATTTTATTAAAGAGTATTGATATTGTTTTATGTAAATTCATACACCCTCATATACTCAGTACATCCTCAAAGTACTAATCCATATATACGTCTGTGTGCTATATTGTCTCATAATGTAGGTACAAGTTGTAGCGCATACACCATATTCAATTAGTTCGCAGCTTCTAGTCAGTAGGAGATGAGTCATTTTGATTCAAGGGCTCGAGTCAGTTATACAGTTTGAGAAGTATTGTACTTTCTTTATTCAATCGTATTGAGTTAGGATAGTTGGAATTCATGACCCGTTCCACATAGTCAGTACTAGTAGAGGCTTCATTTGACAGTCAGTAGTGTCGATGTATTTTATTTCAGTTTTGTTTGTAAAGGTAGAGTTGTAATCTTGTAAACTCAGATTTTGTATTGATCAAGTTTAGAGAAGTTTTATTATTTCTGTTGATTTTGTTCAAATTTATGTATTTTATTTAGTTTTTTGTAAGTATGACAGTAGCAGTGTTATCTTGGGTTCACTTATGATCCTAAGCACCATGTGACATCTCGAGACCCATTTTCGGGGTGTTATAGTATGCTAGCATGTAACTTATCAATAAAGATAAAATAATGCCATCATTTAAAACCAAATCAAATAACCATATGCAATCATATATATACAAATATATCATGTTGGTATAGAAAATAGGATTAACATGATTTAAAAACTTTACCTAGGTCGTGTAGCTCTGCAATCCTTAATGTCTACCCATAGGCTATATGGGTTCAACTCCCCTTGCTGATAGGACCCTGGTGCATATTAGATGCATGAATCGGAGGTATCAATAAATACTAGGGAATGCCTCAACCCCAAATCAATCCCAAATAAAAATATATGTCAATAGTGTAAAATATGCACATGGGTCCTCAAGGATAAACCTCATATCGACAAATATGAGTTTCCAGTATTGGTTCCCCTAGGACCTCTATCATCAATGGCTTTTCTACGAAACTCCCTTTAATCCCAAATGAAAATCAGTTACATATTTCCAACCATTTACCAAGGAGTCTTTTAATTAGGCATTAACCATTGGTATCATCATAAAAAAGATAGAGCTTGCGAGTCTTTCTTCTTATTCCATGAAAAGTCAATAAACCAAAATTAGACTCCACTATTTCAATTAAACCATTACCATGGCCAGCAAGGCCTTTCCAAATCAATTTTAAATCAAGTAAAACCAGTTCAAGTTCCATTACCAATTATGCAATGCACGGATTCAAAGAATAGTAAAACTATGTGACAAAATCATGTTTATTTGCATTTTCACAAATAGGTTGTGGGCACATAAGTTTCAAAACCATGAAAAAGTAATTTGGGTAATCCATAGTACCGTAAAATTTCTTTACTATTACTATGAATCTTACAATATAAAAAACCATACTAGAAGCATGAAAAACTAAAATTAAACAGTGAGAAACATTATTCAACCATTAACATTCAAAACCCCCAACCTTTATTTCAAAACCATAACAATACCATAAAAAACATACATTAAAATGCATGATTTTAGTAAAATAACAATGAGGGAGGTGTATCATGTCTTTGACATAAAGAAGTACAGAGAGAATCACTCTTGTAAGCCTCAAATTTATTAGCTTGCAGAAACCCCAACTTTTGATTGAATAGAGAGTTTGAGAGATATTTTACAGTGTTTGATTGGGGATAATGTGTTAAAAAGGGTGAAATGTCAAGAATGCCAAAAAATTGAAAATGTAAAAAGACCGATGGTGGTTATGAGTCTGTAACACAACTTAGCATTCTTGACTTGATATCATTCTTAGTAGCATGAATAGAGTGCTTGAAACCTTAAATTTTTCTAAGTGTTAAAAAACTTAGTCATATTTTTGATCTCTCAACTTCAATGATTTTTAAATTAATATTACGTATGTCGAGAAGCAAATTTTGAGTTGAATCATATTTAAGGGTGTTAACGGCATGTCTTAGGGTAGTTTCAAATTTTTTGGGTGATGTTTTAGACATGTTTGGATGATCAAAATAGTGGACCAATGCGATATGGATGCTTCGTGCCAAAAATTGCATCGATAGAGACCATTTTGGTGTGTTTCTTAATGCGTTGGTTGCCCAATTCATCTTATTGACATTTTGAGTCCATGAGGGTATTTCAGTCTTCTTTCCTTATTTTATCTCTTCCATAACTTGAAATTAAGTTTTGATTTGGGCATATTATGCCAAAATTTAATCAAATTCCCTTAAAACAAAACCCTAACTCCTCTCCCAAAGACCAAGAATCAAGCTCTGAAGTTAGGATTGAAGAAATAAATCAAGATTCGGGTTATATATTTCAAACTAAGTAATCCAAGGTATGTGGGCTTTCCTAAACTTCATGGGCATCTTAAAATTATTTTGAGAAATTTTTAAAGTTAAGAAATCATGGATTTATGAATGGTTTTGAATTTACATTATCGATTATGCATTGCGGACCCTTTTTGATGATACATGTTTTGGTCTTGAAGCCTTCCCTTAAATTTGAGTTTTGTTCATATAAATGTATGCATATGGTTTGAGTTTTGATACTTGAATTGAGAGCCTTGTTATGATACTTCTTGACTTCACATGTTATAGGTTGTAAAATTTCATAATTAAAAGTATGAGATAAGTGTTTTAATTTTGTTTATAAACTTTATCTCGTTGTGAATTAAAGAGAGGGTGCTTTTGTATTTACAAGTCTTTTATGTGTTAATAGAATAAATTGCATGAATTGTGTTTGAGAAATTAACCATCATTTATTAAAGTGCTAAAAAGGAAGAATATTTGCATGAGATTGCACATGTTTTGAAATAAGGACTTCCTTGCATGGTTTAAATGTTTTTGGTGGTCAAATAATTGAGTTCATTGAAATACATAAAGCAAGACACTATACGACTTTGATATATGACTTGCAAGTCTTGATATGATGATACCAAAACTGATATTGCCATGATAAACTTAGAACAAAATACAGATTTCATTTAGATTTTAGGATTTTGAATTCAAAAAGATGCATGTTTAGAAAAGGTTAAAAATAGGCCTAAAGAGAGTTAGGTGGTAACCCAAATAATGCATAAGTTCAAACACTCATTGCCCAAAATTGTGTATTTTTGATACAGATTATTATGTCACTAAAGAGGGATTATACGCTTTCCTAGTACCTTGTGGTGTATCAGAATTAGAAACTCTAACCCTTGCGGAAAACATGGGTTAGGGTCTTGTCCGCCGAGTTATGAGAGGACTCTATATAGTCTGTAGGGTCATAGTCTTATAGGGTGTACCACCTAGCTCAGAAGTAAGATAGAGAGTTGAGACTTACAAAAATATTTGGAAACCTACAGATTTTACCCATGTGTTTCCAAATGTTTTATGCTGATATGATTTATGAAATAGTCTCACCTATGTTGTATAAGAATATATTTTTTTTTTGGATTGTCCTGTGTACCAGTATATTTTGTATTGACCCCCTATATTTTAGGATCTGAGGCTCAGTCCTCGGGTCCCACTAAGCAGTAGAGTATTGTCAGACTGTTAAAGTTGGTGAGCCTCCTTTATTCCAGAAGGCCTTATCTCTTATGATTTTTTATTTTATTTTAGTTATGGTCCGACTAGGGTCCTTGTCCTAGTTTTTAGATGGAAGTTGTTCTCATATTATTAGAGTTTTTTCAGACTGGTGTCATGTGTTTTGCATATTTATGAACCTATATTTGTAATATCTAGTTAAAGAAAAACAATGACCTTGTTTCCATTTTGTCTTGATTTATGTATTTCCTGTTAGCATATGAATTATGTATGTGATTGTCAGTTAATGAAAGGATCTCGGGCCTTCATGGTTTTGGATGCCCATCATGGCCAGGGTCTCGATTCTAGTTAGGACAAACTTTGTATCATTGAACGGTTCATGGTACTAAGGTGTCTAAGAAATCGCATCGGGTAGAGTCCTATTTATGGGTGTATAGTTCTCTACACCTATAAGGAGGAAACTACTAGGCATTTAGGAATGTCTTTTTTTCTTCATGATCTAGTTCGTTCCATAAAGTCTGAATATTCTCTAAATAATGATTTTCTATATATCAAAAATCTATTATACCTCTCCTTAGAACCAACAAACAAAATATCCAGGCTGAGGATGTCTATCCTACTCATGGGATGCGGATCCATAATAGAGCTCGTACCCCAGAGTTTGTTACTACTCTAGCAGTTCCTCCAGTTCTGACTAATCCACCTCAGGCCCTACGGATCGGTGTTAACCATCCCCAGTATCTTCAAAGGGATGTTTCAAATGTTGAGTTTTGATAGTCCATTTATATGATTGATCTACTGGTGTCCTATCAGACTCGTCGGTTTGAAGATGTGGGTTCTATGTTTGGTTAGTCTGAACTTAATTGGGTTGGACAATTTATGAGGCTAAACCCACCCATATTTAGTGCCACAAAGGTTGAGGAGGACCCCTAAGGTTTCATTGATAAGATAGAGAAAATCTTTAGACTTATGCAAGCTAATAATATTGAAGGGGTTGAGTTTGCAGCCTATCAATTGAAGGATGTAGTTAACCAGTGGTATAATGAGTTGGAGGATTTGAAGGGTGGTGATGCTGAATTGATGTTTAGGGTGAGTTGTAAAAGCTTTCATGGGCAATTCTTTCCTCAGGAAAGGAGAGACACAGAGATCGAAGAATTTGTGAATCTAAAACAAAGAAAGATAAGTGTTAAGGAGTATGCATTGAAGTTCACTCAACTATCTCGTTATGCTCTTAAGTTAGTAGGAAATATGAGGGCTTACATGAGAAAGCTTGCATCTAGTCTCTCAGATAATTTAGTGTTAGAATGCAAGGGAGCAATGACAAGTAGGGACATAGATTTCACCAGGTTATCAGTGCATATAGAGCAAGTAAAAAAGGAGAAAGAAGTTGGCTGAGGTAAGAAGAAAGAAAAGAAAGCTAAAAGAAGAAATAAGTGGTATAAGAAGAAATTTTGGAGCAATGCTCAGTCTTCAGCAAGCGCACCTGCACATAGGCTTTCGGGAGAGCAGAGATTCCAATTAAGAGACCGATTTAAAGCTTAGGGTAATCAGTCCTAGGGGAGTGTGACTCAACCATTTAGGTCACACCCTCGCTGTGGAAATTATGGGAAGAAATATCCAGAGGAGTGTCAGTTTGGTAGTTTGGTGTGATATACTTGTGGTCAGTCAAGCCATTTTCAAAGAGACTATCCATCTGCAAGAGAAAACCTTGGTGGTGCAAGGTCTCAGATGAATCCCATAGCTTTACCACCAACTAAGGGTACTAATTTAACATCTGGAAGTGGTCGCAATAGATTTTATGCCTTCCCAAACTTCCAGGATGCAGAGACTTTACCAGATGTTGTCACGGGTATCTTATAGATTTTCTCCCATGATGTATATGTGATACTTGATCGAGGGTCTACCTTGTCTTATGTGACCCCTTATACAGCAGTTAGTTTTGGTTTTAGACCCAAAAATATTCTGGAACCCTTTTCTGTTCAACTCTTATTAGTGACTCCTTTGTGGCTTTAAGGGTTTATAAAAAAATTATGGTATCAATTTTTCATCGTGATACTGCGGCTGATATTAAGAATTGGATATGATTGATTTTGATGCTATATTAGGAATGGATTGGCTCCATTCGTGTTATGCTATAATAGACGGTAGAACTAGAAAATTCACTTTCTCTTTTCCTAATGAGCCAGTGATAGAATAAAGGGGATATTCTCTAGCACCACGGGGAAAATTCATATCTTATCTTAGAGCTCGTAAGCTTATAGGCAAAGGTTATCTGTACTATCTTGGTCAGGTTAAAGATTGCAGTAGTGGAAGCCCTTCCCTTTACTCTATCCATGTTATTAATAAATTCCCTGAGGTTTTTCCTGATGACTTTCCTAGGGTACCACCAGATAGAGAGATAGATTTTTGCATTGATTTGTTGCTAGGCACTCATCCTATTTCTATTCTACCATACAGAATGGCTCTGGTAGAATTGAAAGAGTTGAAAGAACAGTTAAAAAACTTTTTTGGAAAAGGTTTTATTCATCCTAGTGTCTCTCCCTGGGGTGCTCCGGTACTCTTCGTGCATAAGAAAGATGGATCCCTCCTTATGTGTATAGATTATCGTCGGCTAAATAAGGTTGTAGTTAAAAATAAATACCTCATTCGCAGAATTGATGATCTTTTTAACAAACTTTAGGGTGCCAAATATTTCTCTAAAATAGACCTTCATTTGGGATGCCATCAGTTGAGGGTTAGAGAGGTTGATATTCCTAAAATAGTTTTCCAAACCTAATTTGGCCGCTATGAATTCTTAATCATGTCCTTTGGATTGACTAATGCCCCTGCAGCCTTCCTAGACCTAATGAATATGGTGTTCCGACTATTTTTTGTTCTGTTTGTCATAGTATTTATTGATGACATCTTAGTTTATTCTAAGATTAAGTAGGATCATGCTTAATATCTCTGAATCATCCTTCAAAACCTTAAAAATCATGAGTTGTATGCCAAGTTTTCTAAGTGTGAATTCTGGATTAGTGTCATTTCTTTCCTAGGGCACATTATTTCTAGTGAGGGGATCGTGGTTAACCCCTAAAAGGTTGAGGCACCTATAAAATATCCTAGACCCATGACCCCAACTGATATCTGAAGGTTCTTATCTTTGAAAGGTTCTTATCTTTGAATATTTGTAGAGAATTCTTCCTCTATAGCTGCTCCACTTACTATATTGACTCACAAAATTACAGAATATTTGTAGAGAATTCTTCCTCTATAGCTGCTCCACTTACTATATTGACTCACAAAAAAGTAAAATTCTTGCAGTATGACTCCTGTGAGAATATCTTTGAGAAACTAAAAGACAAGTTGACTTTCGCACCAGTTTTAACCCTTCCCAAGGGTATAGAGGGCTTTGTTATGTGCTATGTTATGTCTCGAGTGGAAATTGGGTGTGTTCTTATGCAATATGGTAAAGTGGTGGCTTATGTATCTAGGTAGTTAAAGGTGCACGAAAAGAATTATCCCACCTATGACTTAGAGTTATCGTCTATGGTGTTTACACTTAAGATCTGGCGGCATTATCTGTATGGGGTGCATATTGATATATTGACCGATCACGAAAGTTTGCAGTATGTCTTCATATAGAAAAAACTGAACCTCAGGTGGAGGCGGTGGTTGGAATTATTAAAGGACTATGATATAAGCCTGCATTATCATTTGGGCAAGGCAAATATAGTGGTTGGCGCCCTTAGTAGATTATCAATGGGAAGCCTATCACATGTTAAGAAGGGAAAGAGGGATATAGTGAAGGATATCCATCATCTTGCAAATTTGGAAGTCCGAATCCTAGATTAGAAAGATAGAGGAGTAATTGTTAAGGAGATGGATAAATCATCCCCGTGTGCTGAAGTTAAGGAGAAATAGGCCTATAACCCCATATTGATGCAGATTAAGAAAGATATTGGTCAATAAATGGTGATGGCATTTGAAATTGAAGGTGATGGGATTTTAAGGTATTAGTCTAGGTTATGTGTGCTGAATGTGGATGGATTGCAAGAGAGAATTCTTGGTGAAGCTCACACTTTGAGAAATGTTGTTCACCTAGGCTCTACGAAAATGTATCATGACCTTAAGGCTATTTGATGGTGGAATAATATGAAAAGAGATGTTGCTAATTTCATTTCTAAGTTTTTGAATTGTCAATAAGACAAAGTAGAGCATTTGAGACCAGGTGGCATATCCTAAGAGATATCTTTGCCTATGTGAAAATAGGAAATGATCAACACGGATTTCATTACAAGACTTTAGAGGTCTTAAAACCAATATGATTCTATTTGGGTAATTGTAGACATAATGACTAAATCATCTATTTTCTTCCCATGTAGACAAATTATTCGGGAGATGACTATGCTAAGCTGTATATTCAGGAAATAGTCTGGTTGCATGGGTCTCCCGTGTCCGTTATATCTGGTCAAGGTACTTAGTTTTCATCTCAGTTTTGGAGGTCTTTTCAAAGGGGTTTAGGTACCCAAGTAAACCTTTGTACTACTTTCCACCCTCAGACTGATGGGAAAGTAGAACGCACCATTCAGGCCTTGGAAGATATGTTGAGGGCCTACGTGATTGACTTTAAGGGGATTTGGGTGGGCCATTTTTCGTTGATAGAGTTTGCCTACAATAATAGCTATCATTCAAGAATTTATATGGCTCCTTTTAAATCCCTTTATGGGAAGAGATGTAGGTCTCTGATTGGGTGGTATAAAGTGGGTGAAAACTAACTGTTTGGACCTAAACTTTTTCATCAAGAAATAGAGAAAGTGAAGATTATTAGGGAGAGACTTAAGAAAACTCAGAGCCACTAAAAGTCCTATGCCAATTTTAGAAAAAGGGAGTTGGAGTTTGAGGGGTTGATTATTGGGTATTCCTCAAGGTCTCCCCTGTGAAGAGATTTATGCGATTCTGAAAGAAGGAGAAACTTAGTCGTCGTTAAATAGGACAATATTATATTGTGAGAAGGATCCGTGGGGTTGCTTATAAGTTAGAATTGCCAGCGAGTCTGGTTTTTGAACATCCATATTCTATGTGTCCATATTAAAAAAGTGTATTGGAAATCATTCCCTAGTGTTTCCTATAGAGAAGATCAATGTAAAAGACTCTTTGTCATATGAAGAAGAACCCATTGCCATTTTGGATTGCCATGTTTGAAAGCTGAGAAGTAAGGAGATAGTTTCGGTTAAGGTGTTGTGGAAGAACCAAAAGCTGAGGAAAATACCTGGGAGTTAGAAGATGATATGCATACTAGATACCCAAACCTCTTTGACACCGTGGATGATGACGTAGAAGGTAAAAATCATACACTACTCTCTTTATCTTTTCTTTACTGTTCTTGAAAAATTATGCTAATCTATATTTTGAGCCATCATTCGGGAATAAATGATACCGGGGGAGGGGGGGATAATGTAACACCCCATAACATTCTTGACTTGATATCACTCTTAGTAGCATGCATAGATAGCATGCAATCCAGTTCATATTAATGATTTGTTTAGGTCAAAGAGGGTATTTCAATCTTTTTCCCTCATTTTATATTTTCCATAACACGAAATTAAGTTGTGATTAGGGAATATTATTCCAAAAGTTACTCAAATTCCCTCAAAACTAAACCCTAACTCATCTGCCAAAGAGCAAGAATCAAGCTTTAGAGTCAATATATCTAAGAAACAAATCAAGATTCGGGTTCTATTTTTCGAATTTTTTAATCTAAGGTATGTGGGATTTCCTAAACATCATGGGCATATTGAAATTGTTTTGAGTAAGTTGAATTTACATTATCAAGTATTTATTGTGAACCCTTTTTTATGATATATGTTTTGGTCTTGAAGCCTTCTCTTAAATTTGATTTTTGTTCATATATATGTATGCATGCGGTTTGAGTTTTGATACTTAAATTGAGAGCATTAAGATTTATATTACCTCTCTTGTTATGATACTTTTTGACTTCACATGTTATGGGTTGTAAAATTTCATAATTAAAAGTATGAGATAAGTGATTTAATGTTGTTAATGAACTTTATCTCGATTGTGAATTGAAGAAAGGGTGTTTTTGTATTTACAAGTGTTTTATGGGTTAATTGAAAGAATTGCATTAAATGTTTTTGACAAATTAACCGTCATGTGTTGAAGTGTTAAAAAGGGAGAATATTTGCATGAGATTTCACATGTTTTGAAATAAGGACTCCCTTCCATGGATGATTTAAATACCTAAAGCAGGACATTATATGGGTTAGGCATACGAGTTGCAGGTCTTTGTATGATGATACAAAAATAGATAATGCCATGATAAACTTAGAACAGAATACAGCTTATTCAGATTTTTAGATTTTGAATTCAAAAAGATACATGTTTAGAAAAGGATAAAAATGGGCCCAAAGATAGTTAGGTGGTTACCTGAAGAAGGCATGAGTTCAAACACTTATTGCCTAAAACTTTGTTTTGCCGATATGGGTTATTATGTCCCCAAAGAGGGATTATACACTGGCCTAGTGCCCTGTTTCATATCAAAATCAGAAACTCCAACCCTTGCGGCAAACTTGAGTTGAGGGCTTGGCCGTCGAGTCAAGGTCGGACTCCATATATCCTATGGGGTCATAGAATTATAGGGTGTACCATCTAGCTCAGAAGTAAGACAAAGAGTTGAGACTTACAAAAATGTTTTGAAACTTACTGATTTTTCCCATGTGTTTCCAAATGTTTTATGCTGATATGATTAATGAAATGGTCTCACCTATCTTGTATAAAAATAAATTATTTTTGGATTGTCCTGCGCACCAGACATTTTTATTGAGCCCCTATATTTCTAGATCTGAGGCTCAGTCTCGGGATCCCGCTAAGCAGTAGAGTGTTGTGATACAGTTGAAGTTAATGAGCCTGCTTTGTTTTGGAGGGCCTTATCTCTTGTGATTTTTTAATTGATTTTATAGTCCGACTTGGGGCCTTGTCCCAATTTTTAGACAGAAGTTATTCTCATATTGTTAGAGATTTCGCTGACTGGTGTCATGTGTTTTGAATATTTATGGACTCATATTCATAATGTTTAGTTGAAGCGATAGAATGACCATGTTTCAGTTTTTCCATGATTTCCATATTTCATGTCAGCATATGAATTGTGTATGTTATTGCCGGTTAAATAAAGGCGCTCGGGCCTTCATGGTTTGGGATGCCCGTCACAGCCAGGGTATTGGTTTGGGTTGTGACCGAGTCGATCCCTTGACTTGTGACCACAGCATATGACATATACCCTTGCGTCATCACTTAGAAAGTGAGTTGGACACCCATACACTGTCCATCATATGACTCCAAGATCCCACTCGTGACCTGACCATATGACTCGTTTGGTCTAGTCATATTTAAGACAAAATCCAAGGTATTGGACACTGGACAACATACTTCTTAACTTACCACTTGTAACATATTCTCATGACTCTTATTAACCTACTCACACTTAGATCCAAGTCATGTTACTAAGACTCTGATTTGATTGAGGATCGACCAAATAAGTCGTCACCACCCCTAACAACTCATTCCACCAAGTCATTACCTAGACCATAAACCGAACTACCTAACGCTAGGGTCACCTAACTCGTACTAACATCATATGAGTCGTATGATGAGTCGTTACTACGACAATGAGCTCAAAGCTCAGGAAATTTTCAACTGCAAGAATCCTGGGTATTTCAAGAAAATATGTGTATTTGGTTTTATACGGGATGAAAATAGGTCCCATAATATGTTTTATGGATGTAGGGTCTAAGTGGGTAAAGTGGGAAATATCTGAAGTGTCCTTAATAAAAATACTAAAAATTGTCTCTAGTAACCACGGTTGACCTTACAACTTATAGGGTCTCCTTATGAGTCATCACCACAAATCATCATCAGAGTAGTACCTTAGGGAAATCCTCATAGGTCATGAGACTCACCCTATAATTCCTGATATAACCATATGACTCGTATAGTCTTAATCGTGGTCACAACAGAATATATGGGCAATCATACTGGTGAGACTATGAGTCACACCTTACGACTCATAATGTCTCACCATAAATAGTCAAGTTTTAATACTAGTCAGGACCAAAACTTTGGGAAATCTTAGACAACTTACTGGTCAGGATACAATAGTGACCTAAGACTGGTACGAAGTTATCATGACTTGTTAGGTCCAGTTGTTGTCTATGTAATAAACTCAAAATCAAGGAATTTTCCAAGGACCAAACCCTGAGGTGTTGCACTCTGCCTTTGTACTACCAGGTAACACATACAACTGACATAATCTGCCTCCAAACTTGATACATTACGACCACCAATCCTAACTACTTGAGGACTTTCTCTACAACTGATCTTAGTTAGATTTATGCACCTAATTCTAATTATTTATACGTAATTAGCCTTGTTTTTAGGACTTCTTGAGTGCATAGTGAGTTGATATTAATATAGTTGAGCATCTATGTGTTAAACTACTTGATTATAATGTTTTTATTGTTTTTAAATAAATTTTGGAACCAAAATTATCACTTAGAGTTTAGACGAGAAAATTAGTGTTACTTGCTTGAGCTATGTGTTGTTCTAGTATATCTCATTGAATTTTATAATGTTGTGTGCACTAATTCGTCTTGTTTGATGTTATATAAAACCATGGACAATGTTAAAGTCAATTTTAGGAAGCTAGAAAAGCTAAATTGGAAGTGGAAAGACACCCAAAAAGTAAGGAATGCACAAAATCTAGAAAATTTTGTGCCATGGGTGTGTCATGCCCTTGGACCTCTATGATAAGGGTGTGACACACTCTTAGAAAAAATATTGATTTCTCTAAAATAGTATGAATCCGCATTAGGTATGCGATACGCCCCTAAAATTGGAGGAACAAAAGCATGAGACTCTCTTGGTCACAAAAAGATAAACTTATGTCCTAGTAAAATATAAAACACTTCTCTCTTGTTGTCCAAACCTTTGAAGACTTTTGGGGTAGTAAACTGTAACGCCCCGAAAATCTATCCTTAGATGTCACACGGTGCTTAGAACCACTATTGGCCCCAAGCTAACCCTTCTACTAGCATAACTCATAAGTGACTGAATACTATGAATAAAATGACTGAGTTTACTTTGGAAACATAAAATGATGGAATCTGGGAAAAATACAATATCAATACAACTTTTACATTCTGATAAAGTATGAAAGAGGGACTGAAAATACATAACTGACTCTAACTGACATTTGTGAAGCCTCTACTATACTGACTATAGATAGCTGGGACATGACCCCCCTCCCCCCCAACTATCCTAAATCAATACAACTAAATAAATAAAATAAAATACTACTCGAACTATATGAATGACTCGAGCCCTTAAATCAAGAGGACTCATCACCTTCTAATTGGAAGCTGCAATCTTTCTGAATATGGTATGAGTGTTATAACTAAACTGATACCTATATTATGAGATAATGTAGCACATAGACATATATGTGGATCAGTACTTTGAGGATGTACTGAGTATATGAGGGTGAATGCATAAGTAAAACATAATATCAATCATCATAATTTGTAAATGATGCATGCTAAATGTAAATGACTAAAGTAAGCTGGAATATCTGAAATACTAAAATATACAGCAATAGGAAGCAAAACATAATTTATAAATCTTGTGAGCCATAACATTTAGTTCTAAAGGCTGTCTTGTATTCTCTCTTTAAATCATACTGTCTATGTGTAGAAAGGACTCACTCTAAAGTCTAAATTCTAAAATCTGAAGTCTAAAGTTACTATCTTTCTTTAAAGCATAATTTGAGTTAAGACTTATTAGCCTTTACACTTAGTTTTCTAAAAGATTTTTGTTACTCTCTCTATTCTAAGATCTGTAGTCTGAAAGGAAAATCTTTAGAAACTGTTCTGAAAATGGAAATACTTTATCTCAAGACTTTAAGAATATTAAAACTATAGCTTTCAAAACATATGCTTTTATCTCAAGGCTTTAATCCCATAGACTTTTTTAAGAGTAGGGGACATCTTTTGGGAGATTCTTCTAACCGACATGTACACCATGTGAGCATCCATGGTGTCCCACGACTAGCCTCCGTAAGTTTAGGGTTGTTCTACCCTTGCCATTGAAATAGAACATTCTAATCTGTGAGATCACAATCTGAGTCATCCATGTAGAACTGGGAATAATATGAATCTATTCCTATGTTGGCTACGTAGTTCTATGAGAGTAGGATGCGCTAAACCCATACTTCCTACTCGGTGCTAAATACTACTCCCAATCTTATGCTCAAAATCTTAAGAAATCCACTTTAAAAGTAATCTGATGATTTAAATAAAACCAACTGTAAATCTATAGAGCTAAATTTGTAAGTCTAAATCTAAAATATGGATTTCATATCTATTCTGAGATCAAAAGGTCAAATCTTTATCTAAAATCTGAAAATAATCTATTCATGGGGTGATTATAGCACAAACAATCTTGAAACAATAATCTTTAAATGAGGTCTAATGACCCAAGCATAAATCTTATGTTAAAACATCACAAAATTCATACTTGTAAATGTAAACATTCGTAAATCATCTTAAAATCTGGAAATCTCAACTATATGCATGGAAATATAAACATAATCATGTGATTCAACTTTTAAGTCATAGGAAATATCATAATCTTGCAAATAATGATAATGGTACAAACCCTAACTTGAAATTCATGGAAAATCATTTATAATTTAGAAAGTTTGTAATTAAAATAAAGTTTTGGGCACAAGGATGAAAGAATTATCCTTGCTCAAACCCCCACATACCTTAATTGATGATCTTAGATGAGAAAACTTGAATCTTGGATTTCTATGATGCTTTTGGAGATGAGTTCTTGGAGTTCTTGAGTTGGAATCCTTAATCTTGAGTTTCTTGGAGAATTAATGGAGGAATTTGGATTTCTTGGAGAAGGAGCTTTGATAATCTAGGGTTTTATTGAGAGAAAATTGATGAAATAAGTACAAAGTGCTTTGGAGGGGTTTAATTCAGTGTTTAAGATGGACTAGGGGCTAGGAGAATGACCAAAATACCCTCTTAAACTCCCAATTAAAACTAAAAAATGCAATATTTTGCAAACTGGGTGGCCACCACGATACTCCACTATCACGATGGCTCACTAAAAAATGACAAATGAGAACTGTGTAAACTCCGAGATGTAGATCCATCGCGGTGCCTCTTTGGAGTGCCATTTTGCCACATAACACGACGCGCCTATTATCGTGTTGGACCTCTGAATATTTACAACTGGGAAATCATCCTTTTTCATGATGTGCCAATATCACAGAGGGCCACTGGAAAATGACGATTGTAATTTGAGAATGCTCTACGGTGCGCTAAGGGTCTAAATGATGGTGTTTTGCGACTAGAACTTAAAATAGCCATAACTTCTTATTCGGTTATTGGATTTAGGCAAATCTTACATCATTGGAAAGATAATTCAATTTCCTATGTCATGAAAACTCCAAATCTAAAGAATTCCACACGAAATAAAAATCACTCATTCTAGAAGCTACTCTTTGTCATTCTCGGGATGAGTTTAAGCTAGGAAAAATCATGGGGTATTACAATATCACCCTCATGGGATCATTCATCCTCGAATATGGCTAGTTAAGCTAAAATTTTTAAGGAATATGAGGACATAAGATAGCATGCACAACTGAAGTGATCTTAGCAACTTAATATAAATCATTCTAAGCTTCTGAATAATTCTGTGAGTGCATGAACTTACATGAAAATAGCTATATGGTTGAGATCAAAATAAGAGAGTCAACTTAGGGGTAACAATTTCTTTAGGTTGTATCTTATTTTGTGAGAAAAGAATGAGAAGTTTATGACATGAAAACTCAGGGTATTACATAAATACACTTTATAAGGCTTATTTTAGGGTTTTTAATATTTTCTTATTTTACTTTTGGTTCTTATACAAGATCCTTAATTGTGTTTCATTTTAAGTCCATAGTGGCTAAGCACCCTCGTGTAGAGTTGAGCTAAGAACAATAATAATTTAGATTATATTTTAGTTGGTTTAGGTTTAATATTATGTTGGATTGTTCATATATCCAAGATATTAATTTTCTACAGATTAGCGACCCTTTGGATGAATCTATATTTCTATTGTGAGCCCAGAAGGAGTAACAATTGATTAGAATGTGGGATATATAGAGTGGCATCTTAAAAGTTCAAGGGATTGAAATTAGTATTTACTTTAAAGATAGAAATATACTTAATTATCCACATTTAGTTCATTCATTTTATTAAATCTAACTATATTTAACATAGTGTTTACATCTACGCTCAATGATATTGTTGTGGGGCTAGGTTATATACATGATTAAAGGCTCGAAAGATCATAGTCATGTTATCAACCCCGTGAATCAACAACCAAGGTAATTAACTAAACCAGCAAGATTATATAGCTAAGTAAGATTTCTAATAGTGCCCTGACCATGTATTCATCCCTATTATTCTCTCTAATAATTTTTAATTCAAATTGTTTATGGTTACTTTTAATTCTCTACTTTTGAATGCTATTGGTTACATTTTCACTTGTAAATATTTCTAGTAATGTTAGAATTATATTGTTGCCAAGAAAAATTCATTGAGGGATAGATACTTAGTTCTTAAAGTCCACTCTACTACATGTGTGACCTTAACACATGTGTTTGCGCTAGAACACAACAAGTTTTTGGCGTCATTGTTAGTGACTTGTAAATTGGCAAATATCTTACTTTTAGTTTTTTTGTTTGGCTTTATAAGTGCTAATAACTTGATCTTAGCTTCTGAATTGGGAATTACATGTTTGAAACATAAGTATGCTTGCAATGGAAATGAATTTGGTTGACCCATATCTTGAACCTGAGCGACACTTACATCAGTTTAGGAAAGAAGCAGTACTTCTCTATTGTATACCTTAAATTCATTAGGAAGAAGATTTTCTTGAACCAATGTATGAAGATCATCCAACCTGTAGGATAGTTCTCATATTAGAAATCCCACTAAGAATAAATCTTACCTCTGTAATTCGCAGACAAATCCCCGAAGGTAGATTCCAGCTTATATAGAATATTTCTCAATTCTAACATAATTGTGGGCTACTCACAAACATTTCATATAAGGATCCATAGGTATATTTGATGAATTTCTTTGAGACCAGTTACTCGTTATCCCTACTAGAGTCTCCACTGACTATGTAAGGCTCACTCTCTTTCATTTCTCACTTTAGGAGAAAGTGAATAAATGGTTCAATACAGACCCTTCGAAACCATTACTACATGGGATGATCTGCAAAAAAAGTTCCTCATCTTTTCTTCTTGTCTGGAAAAACCACAAGGTTATGTAGTGAGAATTTATGTTTTAAGCAGAAGCCGAACGAGAACTTATATCATTCATGAGGGTGATTCAAATCTCCTCACAGGGAATGTATGTACCATCAAAAAACAAATAAGGTATTGACCCATAATTTTGTTGAAGCTCTTGACTATAAGACAAAAATTTCTTAAATTAAGTTGCAGGAGGTCATGCATGTGAGAAGACTTATGATGAGCTTTATACTCTCTAGAATCAAATTGGAAAAGGTAATCTGATTTGTATGGTAATATTTTAGATCTCATTATGGCTATTCAACATCAAACTTAGAGTTTTCTTATTACATACGTATCAAGAAATGTAAACTAGATCGGTTAAAAAGCATGCGAGTATGATTAAGGTGGATATCATCACAACTTTGGCCACTCAATTGTCAGCCTTGAAAAATCAAATGATGATTTGAAAAATCAAATGATGATGTAGTTTGTTAGGTTAGGAGTCCAATCTCAAGCCTAAGTATATAATTCTAGCATATATTATCTTGATATGAGATTTGTGTTATTAGTTACCACTCTACAAACTCATGTTTAGTGAATCTCGAATCGAGACAATAATTAGGCTTAGTTTAAGCAGCATAGAACATATGGGCCAATAATAATGTAAGACCCCAAAAAATTCCTAACCTTAAATCAGTCCTTTAAGCTTGTCAAGGGGGGTCCGATACTTAGAAAATTCTAGCTAAGTTCCCAGACTTAGTTTTTTTGGCCTTCGAAGGTCAGCAATCTCATTTTTCCACCTTAATATCCTTTAATGGTCCATATTTTTTGTGAATTCATGATCAAAGAGTTCAATAGGTATTCCCCGATGAGTTTTAGATTTTTTGGACCTCATTTAGACCATGTTTGGTGTTCCAAAATAGTGGACCAATGCGATCTTAGTGTGCAGCATCACCTATCGCATTGGTTAACATTGTTGTAGAGACTTTCCATAAAACTACTGAGCAGCACGATCATGGTGCGATGCATCGGGTATCATGTCGATGCATTGACTTACTGTATCGGCAATGACACTGATGCCCAGTTTTTAGTCATTAAATGTCCATGTTTTTAAGGGAAAAAAGGTGAATTTCCCTACCCTATATAAGCCTATAACATGAGATTCAGTCCTTATTAACCAAAATATTGTTGTTACTCTCAAATACTCTCAAGAACAAGTCTAGGGTTTTCATAGGAGCTTTAAATTCAAGAGATTCTACCATTAGTTTTCAAGAATTTTCCATCCAAGGTATGTCAAGTGTTCATTCATGGATTACTCTTATAATGAAGCCCAAGAATCCAAATTTTAAATTATAAATCATGATATTTATGTTGTGTATTGATTATGTTCATGTAATTATTGTTGTAGGATTCCCAAGTTGGAGTCCTTATGTGTTGTTCAAGAAACTATGCTAGTGTATGGGTTAAAATTTATGAAATTGAGTTGAATTAGAGAATTATGTGGTATTAATTTGTTATAATTCCTAATACCTAAGTTATGCATATTAGGTGTTTTATAAAATGCCTAAGAAAATAATACTTGTGCATTATGACTCAATAGAACCTAAATGATGAATTCATGTTACCATTATGTTCAAAATGACTCCTATTCTATTGTTATGCCTTGTAATAGATTGATGTAATGCTCATGGGATTAGGCTAAGGGAATTATGACACGTTTATATACATTTTTATTCATGTGAAAGCTTGTGGTATACAAATACTTCATGAAAAATCCCCAATGATAGTACTATGAATTATTGACCATTATTATGTGTTCAAGAAGTGCTATGTCTTGTCAGTTTCATGCCATTGAGTCCTGGGGGTACTTGTACTCAACAACTTAGCTGTGTGCCTAGTCTAACATCAGTTCCATGATAAATATTAGTAACTCCATGGTTGGTAGTATTCTCAGTTAGTTCAGAACTCAGTAGAATTCAGTCAGTTACATGACTCAAAAAAACTTAGTAATCTCAGTCAGTTATCAGATCTTAATAGTATTCCATCAGTTAATGAAGCTCAATGAACTCAGTCCAGTTCTATTTATTTAATCATATTTAGTGTCAATTCAGATGGGAGTAGGATTCAGCACCGAGTGAGCCCAAGGATGGGAACTTACCAGGTAGTAGAGGTTGTGATTCTTAGAATCAATCCTTGTGCTCTAGAACTATGTAGCCAGCGTAGGTTGAGACATCAAACCTGCTAGTCGAGGGTAGATGAGGTGACTTAACCTGTTATATGATGGTCCCACCATTCTTCTTAGAGTACCTATTAGATGAGGGATTTATCACAGCTTGTCCTTACCAGTGGCACAGTATTGACACCCTTCAAACTGGGGTTACTGGTTGGACTCCAAATTTATTTTAGAAAAAAGGGCTTATAAGTTAGATAAATTCTCCCACAGTTTTAGTTATAGAATTAGGACTATTAGATACAGTCACCCAACCTCAATAATAGAACTCAGATAGTTATACAGAATCTAGGACTGTCAGATACAGTCACTCAGCTTAGTACGGAACTCAGCTAGTTCCATCAGAATCTAGATAGTAAGACATAGTTGCCCAATATCAGTTATCAATAAATCATGTTATCAGTATTCAGACTCAGTAGTTAGTATTACTCACGAATCCAGTCACAGTTACACACGCATGTATGTATTCTCACGATTATGTTATATAGTTAGTTAGCATTGTTCATGCATATGAATCCTTGGCATTTAGCCGACCTCACTTTCATACCAGTGCATTCAATCATACTGATGCATTTGCGCTATGGTGTATTTATACCATTGGTTCAGAAGCACGAGCTCTAGAGCATCAGTAGCATTCCAGTTTCAACAATCAGAGTCAGCAATGAATCCTCATCATTCGACGATGTTATGATTTCATCATTTCATATCTTTAGTACTTAGCTATTTTAGTAGTTGGAGTTAGTTGGGGAAATATCCTATCAACTCCTTATTCAGACAGTCTAGAGGCTTTTAGACTATAGCATGTTCATAGTTATTTCAGTTGTTTTGGTAATGATGTACTGTTTTTCCAAATGTTATGTTTTATCATATATTTGAACCTTATTTTCTTTTAGCCTTTAATTCTACATTTTTACATAATATTATGTCCTGATCAGTTAAAAAAATCAGTCATGGGTTTGCTTATGGTCCTTCGGGGTCATGAGAACCATGTAGCATTCTGGGTACAATATTCGGGGTGTTACAAACTTTGTATCAGAACCTAAATTTCAATAGTGTCCTAGGAAGTCTGAAAACCACATCTAGTAGAGTCTTGTACATGGGTGTGTTGCACACCACATTTATGTACAAGAGGCTATAAGATGTTTTAGGAATAATTTCCCTTGTTTCATTGTTTGTGTCGTGCCAGTGAGCATGAGCTCAAGTTTAACTCTTAGTCTAATTTGTTTCTCCCTTTATTCTATAGAACATGCCTCCCAAGAGAAGAAATAGAAATCAGTCAGCCCCTCAGCTCGTCCAAGAAGATCCCTTGGACGAACATATTTCTCATGCAGATTTCAGAGTTGCATTCATTACTCTTGCTAGATCAGTTACTTCTTAGAATGAACGACCATCTGTCATTCCATCCAACCTAGTGTCCAACACCATAGCATACAAAATTCGAGACTTCACCTGAATAAATCCACTATCCTTTTTTAGGTCTATGTCAGATGAGGACCCGTAGGAATTCCTTGATCAGGTTTAAAAGGTTATAGATATCATGGGGGTGGCAGTTGTTCAAAGTACTGATCTAGCTATATATTAGTTATAGAATATGGCTCATGCAAGGTTCAAATAGTGGAAAGCATAGAGAGTTGGTGATGCAGGGCCTATAGAGTGGGAGGAGTTTTCCACTTTTTTTCTTGATAGATTCTTTCCCTTATAGCTGAGGAAAGCTAAGGTACTAGAATTTATAAACCTCAAGTAGGGCAACATGACAGTGAAAGAGTATTCTCTTAAGTTTACTCCACTAACTAGATACACTCCTCATGCAGTAGCAGACAACAGGGATAAGATGAGTAAGTTTGTTTCTATGGTGAATGATAGTATGGTCAATGAGTGCATATCTACAATATTGATTAGTGAGATGGACATAGCCAGGCTTATGATTCATACTCAATATATAGAAGAGTAGAAGATTAAAATGAGAGAGAAGTAGAATAAGAAAGCAATGGTAGGTAGTTTCAACTTTTCTCAGCCTAAGTCAGAGGGTGGAAGTCATTCTCAGTTACGCCCAAAGTCAACCATTCCAGCTCCTTCCTCAGCCAGTGCTCCATTGCTGAAATTTAGAGATAGCAACAGAGATAGGGGCTAGGCTCTAAGTATCGAGGCAGTTTTAGCAGTGCTCGAACCTATCCTCTTTGTCAGACATATCGCAAGCACCATCAGGGTACTTGCAGAGCTGGCAATGATTTTTAATTTGGATGTGGCAAGCCAGGATGCAAAGTCAGAGATTTTCCCCATCCAAGTCCTCAGGGCCAGCATAATCGTTCCTCAACTCAGTTCGATAGCCTAAATCAGCAGGTTGCCACTTCTAGTGCTACTACTGGGCAATGACCAAATAGACTCTACATTTTTAAGTCCCAACAAGATCAGGTAAGTTCTCCTGATGTGGTTACTATTACGTTACATATCTTTTATTTGTATGTTTACGCTTATTTAGATCCCGAAGCTTCTTTGTCTTTTATTACTCCTTATATAGCAATTGATTTTAGAGTCAGTCTCAAAATTCTGGTAGAACCCTTCTCATTCTCCACCTCAGTGGGTAAAACCATCATAGCCCAACGGGTATACAGGAATTGTCCGATTATGGTATCTTAAAAAGTCACTTTAGCAGACTTAGTCGAATTAGAGATGACTGATTTTGATGTCATTATTGGTATGGATTGGCTTCATTCCTGCTATACCACTATTGACTGTGGAAGTAGAATTGTCCATTTTCAATTTAAGATTGAACCTATCCTAGAGTGGAGAGGTAGTACTTTATTTTTCAGAGGTCAGCTTATTTCTTACCTTCGAGCACGAAAAATGATATCCAAGGGATATGGCTGTCATATTGTTCAAGTTGTGGACTCTAGTTCCAAAACTCCCAGTTTTGAATTAGTCCCAGTAGTGAATAAATATTAAAATGTCTTTCCTGAAGATCTTCCAGGAATTCCTCCCGAAAGGGAAATAGACTTCGTTATTGATCTTCTTCCAGATGCTCAGCCTATATCTATTATGCCATATAGAATGGCACTAGTAGAACTCAGAGAATTGAAAGAACATTTGAAGGATCTCCTAGATAAGGGATTCATTAGACTCAGTGTGTCCCCATGGGGCATACCAGTCTTATTCGTGCAAAAAAAAGAAGGTTCTCTGAGAATGTGCATTGATTACCGTCAACTCAATAAAGTCATGGTCAAGAACAAGTACCTACTTCCTAGAATTGATGACTTATTTGACCAACTTCATGGTTCCATCTATTTCTCCAAGATAGATCTCAGATTAAGTGATCATCAGCTCAGAGTCAGAGAATGTGACATTCAAAAAATAGCCTTCTGTACTCGGTGTGGTCACTTTGAATTCTTAGTTATGTCCTTTGGTCTTACCAATACCCTAGCATATTTTATGAACTTGATGAATCGTGTGTTCAAGCAGTACTTAGACATTTTCATCCTAGTCTTCATAGATGAGATCGTTGTTTACTCCCGCAGTGAGCGTGATCATACACACCATCTCATAATAGTAGTTCAAACTCTCAAAAATCATCAGTTGTTTTCCAAATTCAATAAGTGCAAGTTTTGGCTATGGTCAGTAGCATTCCTTGGTCATATCTTTTCTGGTGACGACATTAGAATTAATCCTCAAAAGACCAAAGCAATAAGAAACTAGCCTCGCCCTATATCTCCATCAGATATTAAAAGCTTCTTGGGTTTGGCTGGCTATTACAGATGGTTTATTGAGGGATTTTTTTCTATTGCATTCCCTATATCTAGATTGAATCAGAAGAAAGTCAAGTTTCAGTGGTCAAATCCTTGCTAGAAGTGTTTTCAAGAGTTGAAGACTCGACTCACCTTAGCTTCAGTTTTGTCTCTTCCAGATGGTACAGATGGGTTCGTAGTGTATTGTGATGCATCCATAGTAGGATTGGATTGTGTCCTCATGCATCATGGTAAGGTCATAGCCTATGCCTCCAGACAGCTTAGACCTAAAGAGAAGAATTACCCTACTCATGATCTTGAGTTAGAAGCCATACTTTTTGCCTTAAAGATTTGGAGGCATTACTTATACGGTGTTCATGTAGATATGTTCACAGATCATAAGAGCCTTTAGTGTGTCTTTTGTTAGATAGATCTTAACCTTCTTCAGATAAGGTGGTTAGATCTCTTGAAAGATTATGACATGAGTGTACTTTATCATCCAGGCAAGGCCAATATAGTGGCCGATGCCCTCAGTAGACTGTCTATGGTTAGTGTTGCTCAAGTTGAGGACAGTAAGAAGAAGTTAGCATATGAAGTCCATCATCTTTCCAGACTAGGTATCTGCCTAGTTGATTTAGCAGAAGGTAGTATATGGGTTCAGAACAGTTTAAAGTTAACTCTAGTTTTCAAGGTGAAAGAAAAATAGGATAGAGATCCCAGTATCATCAAGTTGAAAGAATCAGTTAAAGACTAGAAAGAAGAGGTTTTATCCCAAGGTGGAGATGGTGTTTTGTGTTGTCAGGGTAGTCTTTGTGTGCTAGGTGTATATGACTTGAGGAAACAAATTCTCATAGAATCGCATGGTGCACAATACTCTATTCATCCAGGGAACACTAAGATGTACCACGACTTACGGGAGATCTATTGGTGGAGTGGGATGAATAGAGATGTTCCAGAGTTTGTGGTTAACTGATCTACATATCAGTAGGTTAAGATAGAGCATTAGAATCCTAGTGGGTCCATGTAGGAGTTTTTGTTTCCTACTTAGAAGTAGGAAGAAGTGAACATAGACTTTGTGACGGGTTTGCCTCATACTCATCGCCAGCATTATTCAGTATGGGTCATTGCAGACAGGAAGACCAAATAAGCTTATTTTATTCCAGTGCATACCTCTTATTCAGTTGAGGATTACACCAAACTCTATATCAGGGATTTGGTCAGATTACACAGTGTCCTGTTGTCCATTATTTCATACAAAAGTACCCAGCTCACCTCTTACTTCTAGAAAGCATTCCAAAAAGGTCTTGGTACCCAAGTTCATCTAAGTACAGCCTTTCATCCCCAGACTGATAGTCAAGCATAAAGGACTATTCAGACTTTAAAAGTTATGTTGTGAGCATGTGCAATTGATTTCAAGGGCAGTTGGGATAATCACTTGCTTTTGATTGAGTTTGCATACAACAACAACTAGTATTATAGCAATCGGATGGCTCTATTTGAAGCTCTCTATGGTAGGGATGCAGATCTCCAATCATTTTGTTTGAAGTTAGTGAGGCCTTAGTTATAGGGCCTGAATTACTATTTGATGCCTTAGAAAAAGTCTAGTTGATCAGAGAAAGACTCTAAGCTACTCAGAGCCGACAGAATTTTTATGCAGATGTACGTATAAAGGATCTTGAGTTCGAGATTGGTGACTATGTTTACCTAAAGATCTGTCCTATGAAGGGAGTGAAGATATTTGGCAAAAAGGGAAAGCTCAGTCCCCAATATATTAGTCCCTTCAAAATTCTCAATTATTTTTGCAAGGTAACTTATGAGCTTGAATTACTTTCAGATCTAGCCTCAATTCATCCAATGTTCCTTGTCTCTTTTCTCAAGAAGTGTATAGGAGACCCATCAGTTGTAGTCCCTTTAGAGGGCATTGATGTTCAGAATAGCCTCTCTTAGAAAGAGATTCCAGTTAAAATTCTTGACTACCAAACTCGTAGACTGAGGAACAAAGAAGTCCTTCTAGTCAAAGTTCTTTGTCATAATCAGTTCAACAAGGGAGCTACTTGGTAAACAGAAGCAGATATGCGGACCAAGTATCCTCACCTTTTTTTCTCTAACTTAGACTCAGCCCAAGATATAGTTTTCCTTAACCTTGCATAGTTATCATATTCAGTTTCATTACCAACTTGGTATTCAGTTTCATGCTCAAAATTCTATTATAAACTTTGTATCAAATACCATTGCATATTCAGTCATATATTCATGCATCATGCCAGTCACATATTCATGCATTAGATATGCATCCTTATTATGAGAAACTCAGCTTATCAGAAATCTCAGTCATGCATTCATAAATCAGTTACGCATGCATCAGATATGCATATTCAGTATGATATATCCAGTTTATCAGTCATGAAATCATGTTTTAGTTTTTCATGTCCTATATATATTTCAGTTTGTATTTTCCCCATCTCAGTCAGTCTTATTTGAGGATGAATGCTCTCAAGAGGGAGATAGTATAAAACCCCACAAAATTCATAAGCTTAAATCATTCCTTTAAAATTATCAAGGAGGGGGGTCCTTTAAGCAACCTTATTTTGCCATCTTAATATCCTTTAATGGTCTGTATTTTTGTAAATTCATGATAAGAGAGATAAATAGGTGTTTTCAGACAAGTTTTGGATTTTTTGGACCTCATTTAGACCACGTTTGGTGTCCTAAAATAGTGTACCAATGTGATCTTGGTACGCCGCATCGCCTATCACGTTGGTTAACATTATTACAGAGACTTCCTGTAAAACTACTGAGGCTTGGCGTGATCATAGCGCGATGCATCGGGTATCACATCGATACATCGACGCACCGCGCCGCCAAACGCGTCGATACCCAATTTTTATTTATTAAATATCCGTATTTTTAAGGGCAAAAGGGTCAATTTCCCACCCCTATATAAGCCTATAATATGAGATTCAAACCTTATTTCACCAAAATTATTTTGTTACTCTTAAATACTCTCAACAACAAGTCTAGGGTTTTCATAGGAGCTTTAAATTGAAGAGATATTACCGTTAGTTTTCAAGAATTTTCCATCCAAGATATGTCAAGTGTTCATTCATGGATTCCTTTGACCCATGAAACCCAAGAATCCAAATTTTAAATTATGAATCGTGATGTTTATGTTCTGGATTGATTATGTTGATGTAGTTATTGTTGTAGGATTCCCAAGTTGGAGTCTTTATGTGTTGTTCATGAAACTACGCTAGTATGTGGGTCGAAATTTATGAAATTGAGTTGAATTAGGGAATTATGTGGTAGTAATTTCATATCATGCCTAAGCCCTAAGTTATGCATATTAGGTGTTTGATAAAATTCCTAAGAAAATAATACTTGTGCATTATAACTAAATAGAATATAAATGATGAATTTATGTTACCTTTGTGTTCAAAATGTCTCCCATGCTATTGTTATGCCTTGTAATAGATTTATGTAATGCTCATGGAATTAGGCTTAAGGAATTATGGCATGTTTATATACATTCTTATTCATGTGAAAGCTTGTGGTATGCAAATACTTCATGAAAAATCCCCAATGATAATATTACAAATTTTTGACCATGGCTATGCGGTAAAGAAGTGTCATGTCTTGTCAGTTTCATGCTATCGAGTGCTGGGGGTACTTGTACCCAACAACTTAGTTGTGTGCCTAGAGCTAGCATCAGTTTCATGATAATTCTCAATCACACCATGATTAGTAGTATTCTCAGTCAATTCAGAACTCAGTAGAATACAGTCAGTTATATGACTCAGGAAAACACAGTAATCTCAGTCAGTTATCAGGTCTCAATAGTAATTTGTTAGTTAACAAAACTCAATGAACTCAATCTAGTTCTATTCAGTTAATCATGAGCAATGTCTATTCAGATAGGAGTAAGATTCAGCACTGAGTGAGCCCAAGGATGGGAACTCACCCGTTAGTATAGGGTGTGATTCTTAGAATCAATTCTTAATCTCTAGAACTACGTAGCTAGCGTAGGTTGACACATCAAACTTGCTAGTCGAGGGTATATGAGGTGGATTAACCTGTTATATGAGGGTCCCACCATTCTCCTTAGAGTACCTATTAGACGAGGGATTTCCCACAGCTTACCCTTACCACTGGCGCCGTATTGACACCCTTTGAACTAGGGTTACAGGTTGGACCCCAAATCTATTTTACAAAAAAGGGCATGTTGATTAGATGAATTCTCCTACAATTTCAGTTGCAAAATTAGGACTGTCAGATACAGTTACCCAGCCTCAGTAATAGAACTCAGATAGTTCTACGAAATCCAGGACTGTCAGATACAGTCACTTAGCTCAGTACGAAACTCAGCTAGTTCCATCAAAACCTAGACTGTTAGACACAGTCACCCAGTATCAGTTATATCAGTTATCAATAACTCATGTTATCAGAATTCAGACTCATTAGTCAGTATTACTAACGAATCTACTCACATATGAACCCTTTGCATTCAGCCTACCTCACTTGCATACCAGTACATTCAATCATACTAATGCATTTGTGCTATGGAGTTTTCATACCATAGGTTCAGAAGCATGAGCTCCAGAGCATCAGTAGCATTCCATTTTTAGCAATCAGAGTCAGCAGTAAATCCTCATCATTCAAGGACGTTATGATTTGTTCATTTCATTTCTTTAGTACTTAATTATTTCAGTAGTTGGAGTTAGTTGGGGACATGTCCCATCAACTCCTTATTCACATAGTCTAAAAGCTTTTAGACTTTAGCATGTTCATAATTATTTTAGTTATTTTGGTAACGATGTACCATTTTTCCAGATGTTATGTTTTATCATATATTTGAACCTTATGGCCTTTCAGCCTTTAATTCTATATTTTTACATCATATTATGAAGTGATCAGTTACAGATATTAGTCATGGGTTTGCTTGTGGTCCTTTAGGGTCATGATTATCATGTAGTATTTCAGGTACCAGATTTGAGGCGTTACAAATAATTAAGAGACCTTGTAAAAGATCAAGGCAAATCACAAATAGATTACTATAGAATTAAAAATCAGCAACATGCTCAGAAGAACTTAGAGACATAGTTAGGGCTATTAGCTTAAGAATAAAATGCAAAACCTCAATGTGGTTTGACAAGTGAAATAGAGAATCTGAAATAGGTAATGGAAAATAACCTTGAGGATTGGTAAAGACTTGATTAACTGACCTTTACAGAAAAATCAAGAGGTACAGGTAGAGTTAGTCCTAAAGAAGGCGGAGGAAAAACTAGTGGAAGTCAAAGATGCTAAAAATTTAGGGAAGTTGGATTACCAAAAAACAAAGGAAGATAAGCATACATAATAGAGACCAACACCACCATTGCCATAAAAGATCAAAATGTCTAAAGAGGATGAAGGTTTCAACATATTTATTGACACATTCAGATAATTCCATATTAACCTCCCTCTGTTAGATGCTTTGTAGTGTATGCCTATGTACGCTAAGTACTTGAAGGATATAGTAACCAATAAGACAAAGATTAATGGAATTGATACGATGGTAGTGATGTAGGAATGTAGTTTTGTGGTAATGAGTATGATGCCAATAAAGCATATGGACTCAGGGAATTTCTCACTCCCTATATAAATTGGTTTTAGTGCAGTGATCCATGCTTTTAGTGACTTATTAGAAAGTATAAATTTAATGTCCCCGTCTATATTTAATACTCTTAGATTAGGAAAACTGAAGCCATGTTCCATGGTTCTCCAAATGGTAGATAGAACAAGAGTGAAGCCCGAAGGAATCATTAAAGATGTCATCATTTTGGTTGGTAAGTTTATTATTCCTACTATTTTTATTCTTGATTATGATGTAGATGATAAGGTGCCAATCATATTAAATATTCCAATCTTGGATATAGGAGGATCCTTGATTAAAGTTAAAGAGGGCACTCTAATAATAATATTAGATGATGAAGATATAGTTTTCAAAGTATAAGAACCACTCAAGCCACCACTACACTATAAGTATTTGTGAATGATCACAGTTATGGAATGGATGGGTATGGGGTGATGGAGTGTGATATTAAGTGTGGAATTGGGAATATTCCAATTGCTAAGGGTAAAGTACTGCTATAGGATTTCTATTCTTAGTTGTTTTCTATATTTTGAATAAATTTGAAAAAAAATTAAAAAATAATTTTATCTTTGTTTGTTTTTTGTATTCTAGTTTGTGTCAGTCTAGTAGTGGCACTCGTCACCCACTCCTTGGTTTTTCTTTTTTGTTCTTTTTAGGGGGCACCCTTTAAACCCCGTATATTTTTTTATTCATAGGAGTAAATTATATTTTTTGTGTTAAGAGTAAGCAAGATGTTCTTGCTAGTTTCAATGTATGTTACATGAGGCAAGTGGTTTTAAATGTAAAAAGCATGTTGATTGTGTTAAATGTTTACTGTTGAGGCACCTAGGCTCATTTTTATGACTCTTGTGTCATGTTGGCATAATTTTAAATATATGTTGCTATTTGTTTAAGAAAATACTAGTTCCTACATGAGTTGAGCATATGTTATGTGAGATGTGATCTTTCTTGTTCTATATTCCTTATTTTGTATTAATTCCTATAACTTGTATGGTATGTGCAAAGCGAAATAAAGAATGTCATTTTAAAAGATGATATAGGCATTTCATTGATAGCCATGATCATATTGTGTTTTATCTACCTTTATTACATGATATTAGTTAGCCCTGTGGTGAATTTAGCCTATTCTTTAGTAGCCTCATATGTAGCCTAATCCCCTTATATGATTGATCTAAATACAATCCAAATATCCTAAGTGCTTTAGTTTAAGAAATCATGAGTTAAGGAGAGTAAAAAATTATCAAGGAAAGATGTAAATATGAAGTCCCAAGGAAATACTAATTATTGGTGCTTAAAAGCTTATATGTGTGGTTGGGAGTAATGTAATGAATAGAGGAAATTGATGAAAATTTATTTATGGTGATAGAGACTACTCCCTCTTACTAAATGTGAATTTTCCAAAATGAATTAGGGCATAAATAAAGAATGTGGGAACATAAAAGGGATGAGAATTGGTTTATTAGAGAGGATTGATGACAAGTGTGATGTATTAAAGCATTTAGGGAAGATAGTCAATATTATTGTCCAAAATAGTTCCTACCTATCCCTTAGCCTACATTACAGCCCTTAAAGTCATATTTGCTCTTGATCCTTGATGTTTTGATATAAGTGGAGTAATACACTTTGGGAAAGCCTATGGTTCATTTTATGTGACATTGGAATTCTTTTTTAGAGTAAGTGAAACATGATTCATATACCCATTCCTGTGATGAATTACTTATATTTTCATAAATATGGGTAACTCTCTTGTGATGATGGTACATATTTGATGATAGTTAGGTGACTTGTTTGACCATGTGATTGATTAATATGTATGAGTTTTCCCACTTTATTGAGTCTATTCTTAAGGCCAGAGTGTTTTAAAGTAGTGTTCATGATTTTTCAAAAGTATAGGACCTTTTGAGTGTGGAAATTGATCTTTGTATAGTCATTGTAGTTCTAGCAAGAATGTCTTGCTTGTTGTGGTATTTATTTTTTAGTTTTCTTTAGATGGTGTTTAAGGTAAAGGGTTGTTCAAGCATGAACAACTCTTTAAGTGCAGGGTGATTATCTTAGGTGGATTTTTGCACCTAACTCTCATTATCTTTACGTAATTAACATTTGTTTTGAGGACTTCTTGTGTGCATAATGAATTTATATTAATATAATTGAGGATGTATGTGTCAAAATACTATATTATAATATTTAATCTATTTTCAAAACAACTTCAGAACCAAAATGATCACTTAGAGTTTAAACGAGATAATTAGTGTTACTAGCTTAAGCTATGTGTTGTTCTAGAGTATTTCGTTGAATTCTATTATTTTCTATGTACTAATTAGCATTTTTTAATGTTATAGGAGAGAATGTATTATGATAAACTCAATTTTTGAAGATAGACAAGTGTAACACCCTAATTTTCTAGAATTGGAGCGCTACATGGTGCTCATGATCCCGAAAGACCACAAGCTAACCCTCTACTGATATCTATACCTGAGAACTTCATAATATAATATAATAAATGTGAAAAGTTGGTGGAAACTTTCCATAAGGTTCAAAATATCTAAAATACACAAAACTGAAAACTTAATACTGATATATCTATCTGAAAAACCTCTAACTGGCTGAACTGTGGAGTTGATAGGCCATGTCCCCAACTAACTCCATCTACTGAAAATAAAATGATTCTAATGCCATATAAAATAAGGATCATCCTCCAATAAAGAGGCCTCACTACTACGTCTACTGCTACTGACTGAGTCTAGACTTCTAAGGGTGCTCTGGATCTCGCACTTCTGAACCTATGGTATAGTACACCATAGCGCAAGAGAAAAGTATGCATTAGTACTTTAAATGTACTGGTATGCTAGATTAGGTAAGGCTAAATGTAAGGGCTTATGCATGAACATAGCTTAACTGAATAACATGAGAGTACTGAATGAGGACAAATGCATGAATGTACAAACCATAACTAGAATCATCGTGACTCTGAATACTGATACTCAGATACTGCTTTACTGACATCTGAACTCACTACTGATACTGAGATACTAAATAACTGAATCTTCTGATATGGATAACTGAGTACTGAAGTTGAGATCAGTCCTCTCTAGCGGTTGATCTCTGAAACTGATGATACTGAAGTTGATTAACTAAATCAACTCATATCAATGACTCAGTTCTGAGTTTGCTACTATCGACTGACTAAATCTGTGATCAAACCTTTCTAACGAATAATCTTTGAATCTACTAATAATAACAAAGAATGATTTTATCTGAGATCAGATCTATTTAGTAAAAGATCTCTGAATATTTTAATAATAGAAATAACGGACTGAGTTTGAGATCAGGCCTATTTAACGGGTGATCTATGGTTCTATTAGTATTGATACTGATTAACTTTATGTGAGACTAGGCCTATCTAGCAGGTGGTTCATTAATCTATGGAACTATCTAAGTTCCTTACTGAGATGGGTGACTGTATATGACAGTCCTAATTTTTGAGTTTTACTCTAAAGACTGATACTGAAGCTGCAACTGTGGGAGTTCTCACTTAATCGACATGTCCTGAATCTGATCTAGTAGGGTCCAACTTGTAACCCCATCTGGAAAGGTGTCAATACCGTGCCACGGGTAAAAACCTCTGCTATGGTCAAGCCTCTCTAACGGGTGACCCCGAACAGAAAGTAAAGCCTAAGGCAATATGATAGTCAAGCCTTAATCTAACGGGTGACTCCTGGCCCTGCACTGGTTACGCAATTCTGGAGTTCAGGGACTATTACTAAAGACTCTGCCTCTCTAACGAGGAAGACGCCATCCCTGCACTCACTTGGTGCTAGTTTCTACTCCCAACTGAAAGACACTAAAGTGATTCTTGAACTGTACCAGACTAAGCTGAATCTATTACTGATTATCTTACTTGACTGATCTGACTGAGTTTACTTAATTCTGTTATCTGATGGAATACTTCTGAATCTCGTTATCTGACTGAATGATACTGAGTTCTAAATTGTTTACTTGAATGTTACTGAGGTCTGAACTAAATTCTTGAATACTACTAAGATCTGAGCTGAGTACTGAACTGAAGCTGGAATGCTAATGATACTGAGATTACTAAAATTTCTTAAGTTCTATAACTGTCTGAGAGTACTGAATTTTGTAATTAACTGAGTTCTAAGAATTGTTGCCTAACTGAGACTATCGTGAAAATCTACAAGGGCTCTAGACTTACAACTAATTTGTCAAGTATAAATACCCCCAGGACTCTATAATGTAAAATTAAAACATATCCATTCTTTAATAATCATGACCATGGACTTTCATTCACCATTACAATCATTAAAGCATCTCTTCAAGAACTTGGAAATCATAAACATGTGATAGTATAGGAAGACATGTTATTGGCTCAAACTCCATTCAAAAAGGTCTTGCATCAAACACTTAACATGCATTAAAGAACACATAAGTGGGGGATTTCATGCTAACATTTCACAACTCATTCATTAAGGCTTTTCAACAAACACTTGGCATGCATAAACTTACACGAAATTGGGGATTTCTTGTTAACATGCTATAATGTCTCTAATTCTTTCACATAAGTGTTTTATCAAACATATGGGGAGCATGCTTTGGTTATACCAAAAATTATATACTTAATTATCATGAATACATCTATATCATGAAATTTGAAGAGGGTTTATCATGAACATCATATAATTAATCACGTACTAGAATCAACTCTTGAATTGGTAGTCTAAATCATGAATTAAAACTCAATAATAACATGAACTTCAATTTCGATTCACATGAATCATGAATACTCATAAATATAAGATCTTTGAATTTAGAAAAGGATTCTTGAACTTCTTGGGTGGAAGAAACCCAAGAATCAAAATCTACATACCTTAGTTTCTTGATTCTTGAAAAGCTAACGGAGGAATCTTGAGTTCTTGATCTTTTGGGTTGAAACCCTAGGTGGTTCTTGAGGAAAATTGAGAGAAGACTAGTATATTTGGGTGAAAATAATAAGAAATCTCATGTTAAAGAGTATATATAGGGGTAGGAAAAAGATCATTTTGCCCTTGGAATTAAAATTCGGAACTGGAAAAATCTCAACTTTACATGCTGGCGTGACGTACCATAATCGTACCAGCTTACTGGAAATTAGACAATTAGGAAACTGGGCCTTGCCATGACGTGGTGTATATCTAGTTTCTACCTTTGTTGCAAACTGGAAAGACACCACGATGTGGTGGAATCACATAGGCTCACTAGAATTTGACAATTGCCATTTTGGTTGGCTCCGCGACGCGCTGAAGTACCAGGTGGTACACTGTCTCACTAAAATGGCTCTAACTATTCACCCGAGTGTTAGATTTGAGAAAATTTGGTATCAACGAAAAGCTTATTCAATTCTCTACATGAAAAAAAGTTGATATTAGGGAAATTCTACTCGTTTTAAATACTTCTCACTTGGGAACTCATCCTTTACTCCCCTTAAGGATGAAACTCGACTTAAAGAAAATTTGGGGTATTATAACAAGCTAAATTTTAAGTGTAAAGATACCCAATAAGTGAGGGATGCAAAGTCCAATGGAATCAATTCAAGGAGATAAAATATGGAAAATTTGGTGCCATAGGCATGCCATACCATTGGAACACCGAGATAAGGGAGTCTCATTCCCTTGGACACAAAATAAATGTCCAAAATAGTGTGAATACACTTTAATGGAATGCCACACTCCTAAACATATAGAGACACAAGCGTGACACGCCCATGGACATCAAACAACCAACTCTTGTCTTAGTATAAGTAGAACAATTACCACTTGTTGTACACACCTTGGACGACTTTGGGTGCTGGAAATAAACTCTGGTAGGATTTTTAATATTATCCCTTAGTTTAATTTTATATTTTATAGATGAATTCCTTAATTGTAATTCATTGTAAGAGCATGAGTGGCTAAACATCATTTCCTAGGATTGAGTTCAAGAACCTGAATACTTAAGCATATATTTAAGTTGTTTTATGCTTATTATCATGTTTCATTGTTCATAAATCCTTCATATTACTATTCTATGGATTCTCAACCCTTAGGAAAAATATATATTTTAGTTATAATCCCAAAAATAGGAATAATAGATTAGAACATGGATGTATGGAGTGGGATCTTAAATGTTCAAGGGATTGAAGTTAAGATTTGCATTGAGGATAGGAATATACATAATTCAACCCATATTTTCCATATATGTAATGATATATTAATCTATGTAATTTAGTTCCCACATCCCCTCTCAACGATGTAGTTGTGGGGCTAAGTTAGATAATTAAAGGCTCGGAAGACTATAGTCATGTTATCAACCCTTGAATTAATAACCAAGGTAGTTAACTAAACTAATGAAATTGTATAGGTAAGTAAGATTGTTCATAGTTCCTTGTCCTTGGATCTTTCCCCATTATGGTTTGCCACACATTATAATTTTGAATTATTTATGGCTACTATAGGAATTCCACTCTTAGTTATTTTTTAGCTTTTGAATAAATTTGAAAAAATTACCAAAATATTCTATATTTGTTTATTTTTAATATTTTAGTTGCTCTCAACCTAATAGGAGAACACTTCACCCACCCCTTGGTTTTACTATTTTACTCTTTTTGGAGGGCCTTCATTTGAACCCAATATCTCTTTTTAATTCTTAGGAGTAAATTTAATATCTTTTAGGTTAGGATTAAGTGTGATATTCTTCTAGTAGCTATGTATGATTACATGAGGAAAAAGGATTTTAATGTAAAAAGCATGATGATTGTTTTTAATGACTACTGTTGAAACACTAGCCTCATTTTTATGACTCTAATGTGATATTGGCTTAATTCTGAATTCATGTTATTACTAGGTTTAGAGTCTATAGGTTCTTACTTGAGTTGAGCATGAGTCATGTGTCATGTGACATGTGAGCTTTCTTGTTGTGTATTCCTTGTTGCATAGTAATGCTTAGAGCTTGCTTGGTGTGTGTGCAAAAGGAAATAGAGAATATGAGTTTAGGAGATCATATAGGCATTTCATGCATAACCATGTTCACACCCTTTTCTATCTACGTTTATTACGTAATCTAATTTAGACTTGTTGAACCATTAGACTATTAATTAGTAGCCTTTATGTAGACTATTTCCCTTCTTTAATTGATTGTATTTTGCTGAGCAGCTCCTAAGTTCTTTATTTGAAAAAAATCATGAGTTAAGGAGTGTAAAATTTAAGAAAAAAAGAAGTGAATGTGAAGCCCCAATAAAATAGTAACTATTGGTGCTTATGTGTGTTGTTTGGAGTAATGTAATGAAAAGAGGAAAATTGATGATAATTGAATCAAGGTGATTGAAACTACTCCACCTTACTAAATGTGAATTAGCTTAAAAAAATTGGGGAAAAACTATAAAGTTTGAGAAGATAGAAATGAGGAGAATTTGGTTGATTAGAGAGAAATTGAATGACATGAGTGATTTATTAAAGTGCTTAGGGAAGAGTCACTATTACTGGCCAAAACAGTAACTACTTGTCCCTTAGCCTACATTACTATCCTTAAAGTCCTATTCAATCTTTATCCTTGATGTTCTAATATTAGTGGAGTGCTAAGCTAAGGAAAAGTTTATAGTTCAACTCTTAAGACATGAATTCTTTGCGAAAATAAGTGAAATTTGATTTGTATACTCATTCTTATGATGAGTTACACATATGTGAATAAATATGGGTAACTCTCTAGTGTCCTGGGTGTATGTTTGATTATTGTTAGGTATCTTGCATACCATTTTTATTGAGTAATATTCATGATTTTTCTCACTTGATAGAGTAAATTCTTGAGGCTAGAGTTTTTTGTAGTGTTAATGAGTTTTCAAAAGTATAGGACATGATGAGTATGGAAATTTCACATTGTGTGGTCATTGTAATTCTATCTTGAATTTCATTCTTGTTGTAGTAGTAATGTCTGAGTCTTCCTAGATGGTGCATACGGCTTTATGTGTGAGGTGATGATCATAGGTGGATTTATGCACCTAAGTCTCATTATCTAATACATAATTAGCCTTGTTTTAAGGACATCTTGTGTGTTTAATGAGTTGGTATTCATATAATTAAGCATCTATGCTTTAAACTACTTGATTATTATGTTTAATGTGTGTTCAAATAATTTTGGAACCAAAATGATCACTTAGAGTTTAGACGAGGAAACTAGTGTTATTAGCTTAAGTTATATGTTGTTCGAGTGTATATCATGGAATTCTATTGCTTTCTATGAACTAATTCGTCTAGTTTTATGTTATATGGGACCGACCATTTATGATTTTAAAATCAATTTTTTGAAGGTATACAAGCTAAACATGAAGTGGAAATATACCCAATACATGAGTAATGCAAAGGCAAAAGAAAGGAGTTCAAGATGACAAAATCTGGAAAATTCGTTGCCATAGGTGTGTCGTGCCATTGGACCTCCAAGATAATAGCTTGCCACACACTTTGGTACAAAATAAATATGTTCAAAATAGTGTGTATTTGCATTTAGGGTGTTCCACTCTCCTAAATGTGGAGCAACACAAAACTGACACACCCACAGTTACAAAATAGACGCCTCTTCATCAAATGGTGTTTGCAAATTATAAAGAGTGAAGAGTGGAAGAAAAAGACCCTTTTCAACACTACTCAAGATCTCAGCTAATTATTAATGCATAAATATAAAATTTTTCTGGAGTGAGTACTGATTTCTAATCATACTACTCATGCTATATGAGCAGTGTTTTTTAGGTATTGCTTAGTTTGAGTTATCTAAGTTTGTTGCTAATTAGAGCTAATTAGCATAGAGGGTCCTTGGTAAAGTTACAAAGACGAGTTTGTAGTAGTGTTCCTACAAGTGAAAGGAGCCAAGAGGTAGGCTGTAATCTAGACTGTAATTAGGAGCTTGATTATACTGGATTTCTTGAGGTGCTTGTAAGGGCAAGCCATGGTTTTCCCTTCTTGGGTTTCCATGTAAAAATCTTATGTTGTTACTATCCTGCACTGTCTTTGTTTATTCAGCACCTCAAAATTACTTTACTTTTCTTTCTGTTATGTTAGACTGTGAGGGACTTGGTCCCTTACTATGTGGTGCAACCCCCAAGGGTTCCTATAATTGGTATCAGAGCAAATTCACTCTAAAAGGTACATACCTAGAGTGGTCTGGTCATCATGGCTACTATAACTAAACTAAGGGTGGAAAGAAAAGATGCAAGAAGGGAGAGATACCTGACCTTAAAGGTTTTATAGTCTAACCCAGGTGAAGAAGACTCTAATGTTGCAATTTTAGCGATACAAATTTCTAGAGCTATAAAAAAGGTAGTCATCTTAGCAAACTAAATTGTAAGCTTAAAGGCTGTCACAAAAATGGTAGCTCTGAAGCATTCATGAGAAACTATCAAATGCAAAAGAAGGATCAGGTTTATGGAAAGTCCACAATAAAAACTGCAGTTGTGTATGTAGTAAGCAAGTTTTGATAGCATGGGGACATTCTTCAAGTGAAGCCACTGAAGATGGGAAGATTGGATATGTATCTAGGTTACCAATGGAAAATAATACAATTATCTATGATTCCTTGTGTGCATTCATTGCAAACTGAGAAAATTAAGAAGAATAAAAGGTAACACTTTTTGACATAAAGGATCACCTAGATGACTACTCCGCAAAGAAGATAAAAAGGTTTGCTAGTTTGTTCATAGACTCTGTATGTGAACTAATTGCTTGGAAGAATATATTAGAGGAAAAGGTAAAGAATCAAGAACATAATTTGATTGCTTTTACTCTCTAAATCTCTTAAATTAAAGAGTTGTTCACAAAGATAAAATAAGAAAATCAGAGTTTAATGAGTAATCTGAATAAAGTAAATGATATATTTCAAAAGGGGAAGAAAAAACCTTAATGTATTGCAACTAATGTTGAAGAAAGACTGAGGGGTTGTCAAAAACACCTTAGGTATGCACTTTACAGGAATGAAAAGTTAGAGAGGGACCTGGTCCTCTTGAATGAAGAGTTTAACAAGTCTCTTAAAAGGACTACTTCTTCACTGATTCTTTCTAACTTGACTTGTCAAGGTATAAACGATGGTAGAGGCCTTGGGTATCAAGGATAATTCCATCCTAATGAGTCTTGAAAGAAGATTGTCAATAATATTAGAAGCATAGAAAGCAAACTCCTGTACACTCACTGTGGAAGAAAAAGGACATTTGAAAGAAAGATGCCAGGGGTGGCTTAAGGCTAAATTGAGGAATATTGAATACATTCAGTAAGAGAATGCACATTCTAAGGGATTTAAGTCTCTTAAAAAGGTGAAATGAAACATATCATTTCCTAGATGGGACAAAAGGGAATTGATTGTGCCATTGTCCTGCTACTACTGAGAACTCAAATTTAAATGGGTTACCAAGAACAACTCATGATCATGATTCTAGATGTGAGAAATAGGATTGCAATGAGGATTTGTCAGTTAATAGTGTACTCTGTAAGATCAACATTGGAAGACATGACTGGATTCTCACTAAAGCCATTACAAAGAAAAAGTGTTTCATTGTGAAAGAGATGATTTTAATGGACATGGTCCCAAATCAATTCATCTTTTGAGATGAAACTTGAGGCAGTATGAGTGAAGTAAAGCCAGGGACCTTGGCCCGACCCGACTCGGGGCCTTGTCGTAATGGGCATCCCAAGTCCAACCAGGACAGGAGACCACCCCCAATTCCCAACCCGACCATCCAAATGCATAACATACGTCGGATGAAATCCAAACGTATATCAAGATACCATATTTTATACAACTTCTAGACTATGGATAGGTCTATGACCTTGATCAACCCAAATGAGTCCAACCGTCCAAACCCAATAAATAACCTAATTACTAAATAAAAAAAATAGGTCAACAACCAAAACAACAACCAAGTTCCTCTTCATAACATAATATAAGAAGAGGGAACAATTATAAATCCAGATCAACGATATAAGCCCCAATACCAATACCGATACTAAGGTTTACACCAACATCGATCCCGCCCATTCCAACCCATTATATTCTCACAAGTCTCTAACCAAAAGAGAAACAATATCTAGTTAGGATATTCCCCAAACAATAGCCAAAACCAATATCCTAAAATAATAAAAGTATGTAAAGATATCCATGATACAAAATGGATCCTTTCTAAATATAGATTCTCACCATTTCAATCGAATAGCTTATCCTGAATCCATTCACTAAGTAGGAGGAGTAGAATGTCTGGCTCCTGCATCATGTAGGGATACAGCTGCCTGAACACGGGTTAGTGGATGAACACTAGCAAAATCTTAGGATAAAGATAAAATAATGTCATTCATTAAAACCAAGTAAACCAACCATATGAATACAAACCATACATATTTATATATCTATGTTGGGAAAGGGAATTGAGTTTAGCATGCATTTAAAACCACTAACCTGGGTATATGTACCCATGGTCTATATCGGTCTAGTGTAACCCCTAAATAGGCCCTGATACGAGCAGTATGAAACAAAGATACCATAAGAGTAGAGGATTCCCGAGTACCCTTCTCTTTCTATGATACATATGTAAAGTGTACTTCGAGGATTCACATATACCTTATAGTATCAGATATAGTATCTATGACCAACCCTCTTGTTAGAAAATATGAGTTTCTGGTATCGGTCCGTTGGACTTGCACCTTCACAGTTAGCTATCACACCCTGCCATTATTTCTATTTAAAATAATTTCCATCCAACAAAACCATTATTTTGTTATTATTATTAACCAAGGCTATGTGTAGTGGTATCATCATACCAACTATAGCGTTTAAGCAATGTCCTTAGCCAACCTTTTAATGTAAAGGGATTCCCATGTACCCATAGATTACACTATAAAATTAACATGGCGAAATCCCATGTACCCCATTAGTGTTCCATTATTGATTTTTCTTAGGGGAATCCCATGTACCCTACAAGTAGGTTATTAACATGTTTAATTGGGGGATTCCCCCCTACCCCACAAGGAAGTTTATCAAACATGACCATGACCACCAATCCTTGCCATTTACATCCACTTAAACAAATCATATCATTTAGGGTTCGATTACCAAACCATACTATGGAATAGTTCCCTTAAAAGTCGAATAATATTGTAAAAGCATTATCAGAGGCATTTTATCAAACTTATTGGGGGCATAGTGTTCCCAAAACCAATTGTAATTACAAATTAATCATTCCCATGCAACCAATTGTCCAAACCACCATTAAAGTATGTACAAATATAATTAAAACATGGGAAACCCATAACCAAACGTTTAATACCAAAACCCCAACATATATTTGAAAATCCCAAAACTATACCATAATCATGCCATGAAAACATTGTATGAGATGTTCCTTTAGTTGGAAATAACAATGAAGGAGGATTACATGCCTTAGATTATGAAGATGATGGATACAAATCACCTAAAAATGCCCTAATTTCTCCTCTAGATAAAACCTTAGCCTTCCTTTACCCAAGAGCCTTAGAGAGAATTAGAGAGTGTTTTAGGAGTTTAAATTAAAAGTAATAGGGTAAATAATATTCCAATAAAGTTAATAGTCGTGGGGCCTTAAGTGGTTGAGTGAGGAAATGTCCAGATTAACCCCAACTTAAATTGCACAAAATCACCGCCATGAGTACAACCATTCATACCCATCGTATCCACCAATACAAGGGGTACCCATTACTCGTACCCTAGGTCTCCCCCTTTGACCCAACACTATCCAACATGCGACTTACCTAAAACTAGTAGTACCCAAACCATACAATTAGTATGCCCAAATCGTGTCCCTGCCTGAATAGAACCCAAGGTAGTTGAACACTGCCTACCATACGAGTTAGTGGTATGACTCATACCCTATATTATGCCTCATGGTTAGCCACTCATACTCAGATCTAACTTAAGTTTCTAAGTCTCAGATTAATCAAATGAAAATATCAAACCATACAACTCGTATGCTACCTTATGAATCATACCCACCAAGTCATATCCATTCTAGCAACCAATAAAACCCACCAATCAATAATGGTTAGTGTATGACCAAGCCTTACTAACCGTACCTTAGCATATGACCTATACTCTCTGGTCATATCTTAACCAGAAACCAAAAATCCAAGAAATTTTCTTAGGTTCCAAATCCTAAGGTGTTTCAGAACTAGTCCTCAAACCAGTTCTAAAAGAGCAAATGGAGATTGAAATTGATCAAAATACCCTAACCTACCATATGAGTCAATATCAGTCGTAAAAATTAGCTATGTTAAGGTGATAGGTATCCATGATAGAGTAGGGTATGAATCCTAATTCAAAAGCAAGTAAACTAAATCTCAAAATCATGCACTTTGGGCACTAGGGTGAAAGGGTAACCTTGTTTATTACCCCCACATACCTTAATTTAACGAATTCTTTAATTCTTAAGGAAGAAAGCCTTAATCTTGGGACTTGAATGATGAACTTACGAAAGTAACCCTATTCTTGATGTTTTATTGAAGATTTTGGAACTTGGAAGCTTAAACTCTTAATTTCTTAGGGAAAAGAGTTTGAATTTTGTTCTTTGAAAGGGAAGGATTTATATATGTCTTTGATGATGAAAAGTAGGCAAATAATGCCCTTTCGAGGTTTTAATTCGTCACTTGGCTGCTTGGGGGCAAGGGAAAATAACTAAAACACCCTTTGGTCTTATGTTTATGGATGCAGGAGAACATTACTCCCCGTCGCAGAGCTAGACGTGGTAACTTAGTCCCACGTCGCGTCTCTAACGCGGTAGCTTACTATTTCTGACAGAAATGATCAAAAATTTCACTTGCATATAGGATTAAGGAAAAATTTGTATTGTTAGAAAAAATTTTCAAGTATCAATAATTTTGTGGCTATTGATATGAAAAATTCCATATATGTCAAAAGATATACACGATCAAAGTTGACACTTGTAGAATTGAATACCAAAATTTGACCAAAATAAAGGCTCTGTGCTCAACTTTGCTCTAAGAGATTTCTATGAAATATTTTCACCTCATAAGTGCTTCACACACTAGTACAACGATCATGAAACGTGTATTAAAATATAAATTATGGGAGTAGAGCTTACATACTTAGAAATGACAGTTCAATTTCTAGCTTAAGAATGTAGGGTGTTACATTATCTCCCCCTTGGAATCACTCATCCTCGAATGATGGTAGGAATTTATTGATTCCTTATAAGTGTGAAATGATGTACAAATGTCATGTCTAGTAATAAAGGATATAGCTCAGATGAAACATTATAACTTTATCATGAAACTGATTTCTGAGCTGACTTGACTTTATTTTCTATAAGGAGTTGATTTATGCTGAAAGTTTATAACTCACTTGAAATGTTCATGATATGATCATACATATACAAATGAGAAGTTATGCGATAAAATTCCAAGAGTTACTAAGGATGGAAAAGTGTGTAACTTCTCATCAGGACTTCTTCCTCAATAAAACACATATAGGAATAAAAATAAAAGGGCTTCATGGCATCGCTAAGTACATTATGTAAGCACGAATCATCAGATAATGAGACCAAGGTCATACAATAGGTATCACAATGTCTAAGCTAGAATACTTTGAAAACTAAGATCTTGCACTGAACACTTATGAATTGAGTCATGACTAAATAGCTAAATCTAAAACATGATGCATAGACTGAACTGAATTTGTAATTTGCATAGACGTGAATGAATTACCTCATGAAATATCAATAATCGTGAAACTTTTGATAGTATGGCTAGATGAAAAGATGGAAAATCATAGGAGCTTATCTATTTTTCTGCTAAACTGAATACAGCATATGTAGACTGAATCATACTGAAAGTTTACACTCAATCGAAGTATTTCTTCGACACTCATTCTAAGAATTCTTAATAACATTAGGGAGAAAATAATCTTGGTCATGATATGAATAAGATATTTGAGTAAGGAATCTTATTATGGCTATAACTCTGTAACATGGAACATAGGCCTATGAAACATAAGCTAGTATAAAACTTCTAAGTTATTAGCAATGCAACTGCGAATTTTAGAGCATAGGCACACTTCTTATATACTCCATAAACTATACTTTCCCACTTAAAATACCGTCTCACATAGGTAAATATAACTACTATATCCAAAGTCTGAGTTCAACTATATACTCTCGCCATGATCAAGCCTAACTTGAAATCACAAGGTACTAAACTTTACACTATAACACTAGTATGAACCTTGTATTCAATACCTCATGTGTTTTCACAACTCTCATCTTAAGAATAATTCTTTGTACCACTTCAACAACTAAATTCAAACTCTTACTAGGGATTCACTACCACACAATACATCAATTCACTTATATACTAACATGACATTCAAGCCTATCATTATAATCACATCTGAACTCCTTAGAAAACACCCATAAAAGAATCTTTCTCATATCTCCAAACCTCTATCAATAACAATATTCTTGCACTATTCTTAAGAAGAAATATATTGAACTCTCAACTAACCATGACATATACCAAAAGATTTTCCTCAATCTCCCTTAACACTTATATCATTAGATAAAACAAACATACAACAATCTTTTCCCAATAGGAAAAATTTACTCTCACCCATCTAAACAATTGTTCATCACTACTATCATCTCCACCTTAGATTAAAGCCAACCTTCTAAACTTACGGATCTATTTCATATCCCTAGGACTGAGCCATAATTTCATCACTCTAATGTTCTATAGAGAAATGTTTAACTCACACGAATGAACTATATTTAAAACATACTAACTTTATTCTTGGGCAATCCTTTCACATGTACCATCCTGAACTTTCTTTATCTTTAATAATCATCGTAATAGACTTACACACTCCCCCATAAACATACCAGCCTCATTAAACACATAATTTGTATCATATTTCTAAACTTATATTCTTCCCTTAACCACAAGAATCAAAATCATACTGAAAGACTCAATATCACCTATCCATAACTCCTTAACTTAGCTATTAAGAACACTATATACTATATAAATAGCATTCTTCTCATTTAGAAACTCAAGGGTACTACTAACCATACACAATCTTTAATAATCTTAAAAAATAATGCAACCCGTATATCACCTTGGGTACACATTCAAATCATACCTAAAAAGTCATACTTAACTGCGAATAAATAAACTTAAACTATTGAATATTATGTTCAAGCCTACTAGATCAATTCCATATAACTAGCATCACTAACCAAGCAATCATTATTTATACCTTAATGATCATCAACTGCTAGAACTTAGTGTCTAGTGCTAGATATGATTAACAACCTAACCTCACGTACTATTCTAATTTGGAAGCTACAAAATAAAACATCAAGAACCTCATTATAAAAACAATTGATAATGATCGTATAGCCTAGCTTATTATAATCCATTACCACATGATTCCTCTACAAATTACTATTGTTTACCTATCTATACACCTAAATTTGTTTCATAGCTCTATAAGTCTCAATTGAACTCCTTTTTTTTTTTGCAACATCAAAAGAAGCCTACATTCACAATACTCAACCACCAAATACTTTTATTAATAACTCATACTTTTCTAACATAATAAATACCATCAATAACTGGTTTCCTACTTCAAGAAAACAGCAATTGACCTTAACTAATAACTCCTCTACCTTCAACCAAAGAACCTATACCATATTTATTACCCTTAAACAAACAAACAAGTACCTATCACCTCACTACTAACTCGATTATATCCAATAGTTTATTTATATACATTCGATCAACCGCCATTACCATATTTTTTGTCACTACACTTCTAAACCTATACTTCTAACTATAAGAAGTTTCTAATACTTATGAATCATAATACTCAATGTCATCATATCCAAAGGTTCTACTACTTATGAATCATCCTGAGTGACTGTAGGGATGGCAGCACCCTCTTCTGTTAGGCATGAGTCGTTAGTAGTAGTCCCTAAGTTCCAAACCTATAGCTCCACTATAGATTAAGATAAGCCCCCCATCAAGTAGGCATGACACCCTCGTCTTTTGGAATATTAGCCTTATGGATCCACATCGTCAGTCATGTATTGGTACCCCTGATAAGGTACCAACACCCTTCAAACTGGGTTACAAGTTGGACCTTGAGAGCCTAAATTAGGGCATGTTGGTTATAACTAACTCCAACAATCTCAGTTTAGTATTCAGAGTATATCAGCTAAGGTTTGCATAACCAAGTATAAAAATATCAGTTATTCAGTTATACAAATTTCAATTATGTAGGTAATATTGATTCAACCATTCAGATTTCAAATTATTTCAATACATATTTATGCCTAGTTTTGCATTCTCAGTTTTACATATTCATGTTTTCGTGCTCTGTATTCATATAAGATCTACAATTCAGTTTTAGTACATGTTTAGCTTTACATGAGAATTATATATAGTATTAATATTTCTACCGCTTCCTATCTTGCAAAATTGTTTTTAGCTTAGAACTTATAAATTTCTCAATGACTTACCATTTTCATGCACAACCATATTTTCAGTAAATATTTCAGTAAATAGCATATATGCTCAGTTGTAAAGCATGATTTAAATATTTCCATAATTTAGTGTATATCTCTATATACTTAGTACATTCCAACATACTGACCATATATATGCATTTGTGCCTAAATTCCTTTATAATATAGGTACCAAGTATAGTCCACACAACGAGGTCAAACACATCTCAACATTCAGCTAGCAGGTTATAAGTCCTTTTACTTTGGGGACTCCAATCCATTGCATTTTATATGTTATATTTATAATATCCATTTGTATTGATTAGTAGTAGCTGGAAGCATGTTCCAACTATGTATAGTCAGTATAGTAGAGGCTTCATAGATGGTTAGTCAGAGTCATGAAATGTAATTCAAATTTATTATTTTGTTTTATAATATTGTAAAATTTATTAGTATTATATTTCTTTAGATTTCCTTATGATTATGTTCCCGCTGAGTAAATTTAGATATTATATACATTTTACATTAGTTCCTTAAGATTCATGACAGTACATGGGTTAGCTTAGGATCACTTGTGGTTTTAAGTGTCATTTTATGACCAGGGGGTAGCCTCGGGTCGTGACAAACATGGTATCAGAACACAAGGTTCAAGTGTCCTAGGGTGTCTATGAAGTCGTATCTAGTAGAGTCTTGTGGAATGGTGCATAGACATTTGTACTTTTCTTTAAGAGGCTACAGGGAATTTAATAAATATTTCCCTTCTTTCATATATAAGATCATGTAGTAGAAGTTTTCTCTAAGAAATTTATGCAGATTCTTATGTTACTCCATTTATGTCAACTCCGCCTTATTTTTTAGGTAACAAAAATAGTCAAGTTTAAACCCTCACATATTGTTTTTTTCTCAAACAGTCCCTATAGATGGTTATGGGATTATATGTTTGCTCAAAAAGTATCCCACTAGTGCCTTTATGTCCTAAAATATGAAAAAATTCATTCATGATCATGAAAAAAATCATGCATTGAGTCAAAGTTAGATGTTCCCTTAGCTCCCTTCTTAGAATCCTATGACAACATAAGATCTATAGTTAGAGGAATGAACCCAAAAGTTTAGCAACAATAAAGTGGGGATATTATTTTATAAATCCATGGGGCTAGTTGTATGAAGGGTGAATTAGTTGTCTTGAAATAGTGTATATAAGAATTTAAGTTTATTGATTTGAAGTTAAGTATGATGGTGTTGCTATGATCTAGAGGTGTACCCAAGGTGTCATGGGATTTTATTATTTCTAAGTTTTAATAGTGTGTGTGCTTAGATAGTACCCTTGAGTTGTTAAGTTTGAATGAGGCCATGTAGTGTATGATGTTCTTGCCTCCTAATATATGAGAAATAGTTTTATGATGTTGGATATGCTGGTGTAATGGTAATTCTCATGGTTTAGAGGAAATTATAAGTTTAGAGATATTAGTAAGCTTTGAAGAAAAGAGGCAGATTATGCATTTAGTGATGCATGTATGTTGTCAAAAAAGACTGTAAGTATTTGATAATTGCTGAAGCTAAGGAGAATTAAGGATAGTATAGATTATGGGAGTGTTCAAGAATGATGTTAGTATGGTTCATTGAAAGTTTGGGAATATCCATTTTTAGTGTTAGAATTTAAGTTTTAATCTTTGTTGATTGAGCTAATAGAAAGAAGTGTTGAAACTCTAGATGGTGTGAACTCATAGTATGGTGATACTCCCAAAGATTCTATGTTATTCAGTGTTCAAGTTATGATATGATGACTAGTGGTGCTATAGGATGTGAAGAGTTCTATCTCAGAAGAACGATCTAGTAGCGGGTTTTACACTTTCAGGTGTAGTCTTTCAGGGTAAATTTATTATTAATGTGTATTGTTATATCTTAGACTCTAGAGTAAAGTGATTTAAGTTCACTTTAGAGTTTATTAAAGGGGTCCACTGGCTTAGAATAATGGCTTAAAGTTAAGGGCGAGATGATAGAATAAGGAACCAAGTCAGGCTCTCAAATTTTAGTAGTTATGCTAGTGTGTTGTAGAACATTAGTAAAGGAGGAAGTTTCTTGAACCATTCTTATATCTGTGAAAATTTGATACTTCATTCATCACAACATCTACTCATTCCATACAAGTAGATCTATGATCGTAGAGTGTCTTTAGGGATGGCAAACAAGCAGTTTAGATTAGATTTGGATGGGTTAAATATGGATCGAGAAAAAATGGTTTGGATTGCAATCCGCCCATATAAATATGGATAAATATGGATTTTTTCAAATATGGATTGGGTAAAAAAGGTTCCAACCTATATTTTTCACTTAGACTTTCCATGATAAAAGCAAATGCAATGTCATTGCTATAATGTTGCATCTGAAGGCAATCTTCAGTTTAAAAGTGAATGAAATACAACTTCTAATGCTAACACTTCACCAAAAAAATATAAATTAGATGTAGATTTTCCAAAAAAAATCAATACAAACAAAAACTATAATGTCACTACTCACTGCAATAACCAAACTTGCAGTGCAGTGTAGTCAGTGCATGTCTTGCACTTATTTTTGCTAAATAACAAATAATCAGGATTAGAATTGGGATATATTTTCATTTAACACCATCGTTAAACTACAATAAAAGTTTAAATAGTTAACTCTCGTGATAATAATTCAATATAAAATAAAGAAGAACCATAGACTTGAAATCACAATCCAAACCTCAATATAAAGAAAACACTCAATTTACCATTTTAATATGGTGCCACAAATAACTCATACTAAAAGCATACACACATCGAAAGCAAAAATAGAGGATCAACAACAAAATTTCATAAAGTACTACTTGAGATATTAGAACTTCATTCTTCACCACCCATAGAGGTTTGTAACACCATGCAAGAGGATAAGACAAGCGAGACTATTTTTCATGTTTGTTCTTTTATATCTGGAGAGAGACGCAACCAAATTGAGTATACCAATGACTCATAAACAGCGACATGTAGAGAATGTATGTCGTTTTGTTAACAATAACCACTTGTATGAGAAAATGATTTTTGCTTCTTTAGATAACCAGAAAGACTAATATTTCCTTTAATGGAGCCTTCTATTTTCTTTTCTGCTAAGACATCCATTAAAGTGGTCTTTTCTGCACTGCTTACACCAACTTAGGTCGTTAGGACTCCATGCATAAAAGAACCACTAACACCTTATAACAATTAGAGATGAGTTTCCTCGACTCCTTGGACTTTTATTTCCTGATAAAGTATCGTAATCATGTAAGGCACAAAAGTTCATATTGCATTCCTCCCTTGCCTTTATAATATAACTAAAGAACTCAGCAGTTGTTTGGTAACTCAAGAAAGATTTTTCATTTAGGAACTTTGGTCGTAATCTCTATTAGATAGTTAAGAAAGATTTCCTACTAGTTATACAAACAAAAGTTTCAATCTTGAATATGTAGAAAATACTCAATTATAAATCTTTTAACTACATATCAGCTTTAGAAGACATTGATATCAATAAATAGAAGTTCAGATCATGGGAATTTTGAAGATCTGTATACAATAGATAGTATATGACTGGTTCCATATCTCTGTTGACACATTAAGAACAAAAAAATACCTTCTTCTACTAATAAAGTATCTAATAATATGAAAAAACCGCTAGTGAAACTGTATGCAATCAACGCATAAGCTGAGTACTTCAATCAAACATTAAAACCAAAATAAAACTCTCACAAGAAACATAGACCAACAATCTTTACGATATAAGCAAGATGATCACTATGCCAATTACAATATCCCATCACATCTTCATAATAAACCACACATATAGATAGAAACACATATAGTTAGTTTGATAGAAAAATTAATGCTATAAATAAGAGATCTAATTTTTGGGAGACAATATAGTGAATATCTATCTAGTTTAGAAATCACTAGATAGATGACTTACCTTCTTATCCTATTAATGTGAGTCAAGTCTAGAAATATACAGTTGGAGGTATACCACAATTTCATCCTCATCGATTTCTAATCCATCACAGCCTGAGACTTAGCTATTAAAATATAATTTAAGGATATTAGAAGTTATAACATAACAAAATGAAATCACAATATGCAAATGATTACTTACCTTATTGTTTGCAAAGCCAATCTCTAGAACACAAATCACAATATGTAAATGATGACTTACCTTCTTGTCTGCAAAGCTAATCTCTAGAACACAAACTTTCTTTGACATTTGTAGGTAAAATTGGACTTTGAAAATTTTCTATAACACGACTCTGATGCTAAAGTTAGATTTTGAGGCTACGGTCATAATAGTTATGCTCAATATATCTCGTTCCATCAAAGAGAGCTCGGGATACCCTATACTATTTTCTTTTCAATATGCAAGTATATCAAAATTCATATTTTCTTTACTGTAGGGCTTAGGCTCCAACAAGTACAAATTCAATTGTGTTTTCTTTCTACCAAAGTCTAATTGATTCTCAAACATGTCAAACTCCTAAAGGACATCCCCAATTTTATTGCTAGTTGTGGGTTCCACTAATTGAAGGTATCAAGAAATCTTTGAATAACAATTTTAAATGATCTAAAACTTTTTCAACCTTGGCATCGGCATTCACGAGATCTATTTTGGAGTAGGAAAATTTAATAAACTTAATTTTGTATCGGAGTGGAGGAGAATGAAAATTGATAAGATCATATTGTATGACCTCCAATATTTTTTAAACATCCTTGGCATTAATACAGCCATCTCATTCATAACTGTGATCACTACTATTTTTTCTTCCTTTAACAATATTTGAATTTTTCACACATTCTGCAAATACAAATTTGCGGTTTGATATTTGCTACTAGAAAATAGTGTAGTGATCTCATAAAATTCTTCAAAAATTTAGCATTAATATCAACCCTTTTACATTCCTCCTTGAAAAGACTATATTTAAAATCAACATCGAGAAACTTATATTGAACATAAGCTTGTAGGAAGAGGAGAGCACTATTAAGTATGTGGTCAGTGGAATTCCAACGAGTAGTTACATATTGGTGAAGCTTGCTGAACACAACATCCCATGATTATTAATCCATTCCATAAACTTCAGTATTATTCCTTTAGAATTTGTAATGTTCTTAATATCTTCTCTTACTTTTTCAATGGATTCATCAGCTTTCTCCAAACCTGCATTCACTATTAAGTTCAATCTATGGTCCTCACAACGAATATGAAAGAACTTTCCATCACAAACTAGTTAGTACATAAAAGATAAATGACTCTTTAAATGATCTACCACACCTTTATTGAAACTAGCATTATCCAAGTAAGAGTAATAATTTTATTTTCAATGCCCCTCTCCTTAATGAACCCTATTAGTAAAGGATCGAGAATTGCACCAGAATATGGGGACGGAATATGACAAAAATTGACAGTTATTTTGAAGTTTCTAATTCAAATCAACATAATGAGTGGTTAAACACATGTAGCCATTTGATGCCATAAAATTCCACATGTCTGAAGTCAGACAAACTCTACTAAGAATTATTGCAAGCTCATACTTTAAATGTTCTTTCTCTATCATACAATTTAAAAATATCAGTATTTCCGGTATTTCTCAAAATGGTTTTGACAGTTGAATTTAAGTACAAATAAATCTTTCTATTTTCTTGATGTTCAACAAAGCTAAAAGGATAATTATTCTTTAGAATTGCAACAGACATCTTCTCGCGATAAACTACTTGATCAATAGACACACAAACCTGATCTTGTCTATTATCCAAGTTCTTAGCCATATGATGTTCCATATTTGTAGTTCCAGAATCTTTTACATAAATTTCCTTACAAACTTTTCATTGTGCTTTTAACCGTTCATCATCACTAACACACTACAATTAAGTAAAAGTATCCCAAATAATTGAAGTGTCTTTTAGCTCGTTTTCTTAGGACAAATGAAGTAACTTCATAAGATTCCTCATTATCCTCTATCAAAATCTCTGTTAAAGAATATAATTTTAAAAAGTTTATAAATTAGGAGTTTTATATGGTTATTTTTTATATCCATCTATTGTGTTTTCTTTTTTTAACTTTTTTTATTTTAAATAAGCAATATGAGCAAACTAAAATTAAAAAATAGTAATAAAAAAAGAAAAACTACCTTCAGTTTGATGAATAATAGAAGAAAGTGTTGAGCTTGTGTATTTCCTTCTTATAAAGATTCACCAAATCACACCATAGGCATGGTATAACAATAGTTTTATTAAATTGATTTGAGAGGTAAAGTTTTGAGTTTTGAACTTTTGAAAGATGAAGACCACCTAATTCTCGATTATGAATTGGAAACAACATCAAGCAAATAGTCTGAGAAATGAGAATGACTAAGTATGAGTGAAAAATAGAGTATAAGTATAAGTTATGAGAAATTGGGACTTTATTTAGTTTGAGAATGACCATTTGCCGACAATTAGGTCTCTATATGGGTACCCATATTTTACCCATTTGTTCCATTAATATTATGAGCTCTAAAAGAAATTTAAGCTCATATTTACCCACCTAAATTATTTGTGATCTGACTTATTATATATGGGCTAAATAGACTAATTTTTTAAATATGGATAGAAATTACCAGCCCTAGTTAAGATTATGGATTTCCTTATTACAAAGATTCACTAAATCACACCATGAGTATGGTTGAAAAATAGTTTTATTAAATTGATTTGAGAGGTAAAGTTTTGAGTTTTGATCTTTTAATAGTCGAAGACTAGCTGATTCTTAATTATTAACAAGCAACAATGTCAAGTGAATAGTCTGAGAAGTGTGAATGATTGATTATGAGTGAGAAACCAAGTATGAGTATGAGTTATAAGAAATTGAGTCTCTATTTTGTCTAAGAATGACTATTTATAGGCAATTAGGTTTCTATATGGGTACCTATATTTTACCCATTTTGTCCATTAATATTATAGACTTTTAAAGAAATTTAAGCCCATATTTATCCACCTAAAATATGAGTGATCCAACTTATTTTATATGGACTAAATGGACTAATTTTTAAATATGGACAAAAATTGCAAGCCTTACTTGTCTTTATGCTCTTTCTATAAAATCATGTACGTTTCCAGTTCCTAGTAAAAGGAGTTTTAGTTCACTTAGAAGTACAAATTATATTCCATGAATTTATGAACTCAAAACATAGGTTGAGTAGCTCATGACTCATGTACTCATGTTTTATAGTATGTTCAGTTTTAGGTACTCTTGCTACACTCTTAGTTATCAATGAAATTCAAATTATGTCATGTATGTCCTCAGTATAGATCTCTGTATTAAATTTAATTCATTAATAGTCTATTACTCAGAACTGAATTAAGTGTCAAAGTTATGTATAAGTATTATTTCATGCTTGAAGTCCTCATGTTCTAACCTTTTTGTGACCTCTCTTTATATAAAAATAGTGGTGATTATCAATGGTTTAGGTGGTAGAGTCTAAATATTCTGTATTAGGAAAAATTTATTGTATTCTTGTTCCATGTAAGGCTATAAGTTTGAAGGAATATTAAGATAGAGCTTTTAATATATGTAATGCTTAGCTGAGAATTATATGTGTGTCTTCATGGGATAATGCATGGAAGTTATTATTGACAGAAATATTAGAGAATATGAGAAAATTCCTACGTGGGTTAGTTGCCTAGATTATCATATGTGGTTATAATTATAGGATTGAATGTTATATTGGTCTATAAGTGGATTGATGCATTGTGATCTAGTGAATTCTTAGTAAGAGGTTGAATTTAGTTGTTGAAGTGATAAGAACAATTATTCTTGAGACGAGAGTTGTGAAACACACATAGGGTATCAAGTGTATATAGTTCGTGTGTGGAACTTTGTAATGTTCAGAATAGTAGTATAGTTTCATGTGTGGAACTTTGTAATGTTGATTTAAGATTGAATATGGCAAGAGTATCTAGTTCAAATCACACTTGGAGTGAAGTAGTTATTTGTACCCATATAAGAATTATAAGTTGAATCGAAAAAGAATGGTGTTTAAGGTTAAAAGTATAGTTGAGGGAATATTAGATAAGTGTGGCTAAGCTTAAGAGTTAGCAGTTGAATTACCTATGCCCTATTAATCCTATCTTAACTTATGGTTTATAGGCCTATGTTCCCTGTTATAGAGATATATCCATATTAGAATCCTTACTCAAATATCTTATGCAGATTATACCTAAGAATTCTTTGCTCCCTATGTTATTAGTACTTCTTAGCAAGAGTGTTGAAGAAATACTCCAATTAAGTATGAACTTTTAGTACGGGTTAGTTCATATAGCCAACAATTCAGTTTAGAAATCAAACTGATAAAATCCTATTTATTTTCCATCTTTACATCTAGTCTTACTATTTGTAGTTTCATGAATGTGGCTATTTGATGAGATAATTCATTCACATACGTGGAAGTTGTGAATTCAGTTCAGTCCATGAATCATGTCTATAATTCATATGTTTAGTCATGATTCAGTTGATAATTGTTCAGTGAATAACCTCAATTTTGCAAGTATCCCATCTAAGACATTGTAATACCCCTTGTAGACCCTAGTCTCATTATCTTATGATTCTTACTTACATAATATACTGGGTGAAGTCATGAAGCCCTATTTCTTTTGATTCCTATACATGCTTTGTTGAGTGATAATTCCTAATGAGAAGTTACATACTTTATTCCATCCTTAGTAACTCTTGGGATTTTTTGTATCCATTATCACTTTGCAGTTTTATATGTATGATCATATCATGAACATTTCAAGTGAGTTCTAAATGCTCAACATGAATCAGCTCCTTATAGTTAATAAAGTCAAGTCATCTCAGAAATCTATTTCATAATTAAAGTTCTAATATTTCACCTCAGCTATATCCTTAGTTAGCCGACAAATGATTTTTACATTATTTCATAGTTCTTAAGTTTCATAAGTTCCTACCCATCAATCGAGGATGAATGATTCCTAGGGAGGGATAATGTAACACCCCACATTTTTTGTGATAGAGTTTGAACCATCGTTCCTACATGTAAAAACTCAAATCCCTTGATTTATTTTTGAATACATGCTTGATGATCATTAGCCTAGTATGAAGAGTTCTTATGAGGTGGAAAAATTTTCGTAGGAATCACTTAGAGCAATGTTTAGCTAAAAGACTTTGATACAGCCAAATTTTGGTATTCCATTCTATAAGGGCCTTTTTTGAATATGTATAACTCTTTACATATGATGATATTTTCATCTAAAAATCCACCAAATTATAGAAAATTGAATTAGCTTTTCGACAATACCAATATTGCATTAATCAAATATTTGAGAGAAAAGTTATGACCATTTTTGTGAGTAACAATAAGTGTAACACCCCGTGCTCTTGACGCTCTACAAATGCATTCAAAATGACCTTTAGGACCCATATTTCAATGGTAAACTAAGTTTGGATGTTATGGGTTATTATAGGGGTGTTTTTGGAAGTTTGAATTAGGTGAGCATCGCCAAATAGACCCTCTGCTAAAGTCGTGCGTCGCATGACAAATGCTAATAGCCACTAGATGGGGTGTGAGTTTTGTGTGAACCGCACATCCTCAAGTATGCTTTTGGAGTGCGCCACTCATCCTCAAGTGTGCTTTTGGCGTGCGCTGCCTAGGAAATGCCAAGTACCAAAATTTCTCTATTTTGACTTAGTTTATGGGCACTGAAGTCTTTTCACACTCCTAAACCTTTTCTAATCTTTCTTAAATGAATTAAGGGGCCTTAAAACACTTTATTTCCCACTTTAACATGAGTTTATCTCACGTAAACCCTTCCTATTTTCCCAAGAACAAAATTCAAGCTTCTTCTCTTAAGAACTCAAGAATTTAAGTTCCAATTTCAAGGATTAAAGTAATTGAGTTATTGGGGTATTCATCAATGGTTTCCTTTCACCCATTGAGCCTAAAAACCCTCTTTTTGATTTAAAGTATGAATTGTAACCTATTTTGTAAAATTATCTATGTAACTTATGAGCTTAATCTATGTATTTCTTAGTAATTTGAATTCAAGTTGTGTCAACATCTGTTCCCATGTAAACTAGTTTATCTCATTGTTTCAAATTTCAATTACTCATGTTTTATTCTTGTGATTCCATGTTAAATCATTGAGTTATGAATTAAATTATGTGAATATGTTGTTTTCTCAAGTTTAACTCATCCCCATGTTAAAGTTCATGTATTTCACTCAATTATTAAAATGTCTTATGTTTGGGGTCTTTGAACTATGATTTCATACCATTCTTTTAAATGTGATTATCATAATGTTGTGTTTATTGAATGCTAATGAACTATGAACGCCCCATACCTATGTGATTTATATGATACCATTTCTAAGCGAGAAGTCAATCAGACCATGATTTACTTACTATATTCAGATTACCATGTTTATGCTAAATACTTATTAGTACAGTACTATATAATGTTAGATGAATAATAATACCAGTGTCATTTAGTTGGGAGTAACACTTAGCGCCGAGTGAATATAGGGTTGGCAGCTCCGCATCAGTTAGTCATGAGTCATGAGTCATTTGTAGCAGTCCCTATATTCTAGTCCTACGGTGCCATCATATATTATGAGAGGTTTCCCATTAGTTAGGCATGATACCTTCATCCTATAGGATATCAGCCTTGTGGATCCACACCGTCAGTTATGTGTTGGTACCCAGTGCAAGGTACCAACACCCTTTTAACTGGGGTTACAAGTTGGACCCCAATAGCTCAGATTGAGGCATGTAGGTTATAGCTAACTCCCACAGTCTCAATTTAGTATTCACAGTTTGTCTATTCTAGTTTGCATGTCCAAGTATATAGATACTAGTTATTTAGTTATAAGGATTTCTGTTATGCAATAATGCAGATAACTATGATCCAATCATTCAAATTTTTGATTATTTTAGTACATGTTTGTTCTTGGTCTTTCATTATTAATTTTAGATGTTCATGTTTTCATGCTCGGTATTCATACATGATCCACATTGTAGTTTTATAGCATGTTAAGTTTTACATGAGGTTTACATACAGTATTCATGTTTCTACCACTTCCTAGATTAGATAATTATTTTCAGTTTAAGAAATTATAAATTTCTTAACGACCTACCATTTTCATGTACAACCATATTTTAAATGCATGTTGTAATAAATAGCTTATATCCTCAGTTGTGAAGGATGTTTTAAATATCTCCATGATTTAGTGCATGTCTCCATATACTCAGTACATTCCAACCTACTAACCACATATATACATTTGTGGCTATATTCCTTCACAATATAGGTACTAGAATAGTCCACATGCTAGGGTCAGACAGTTCTCAGCTTTCACCCAACAGGTGATAAGTCCTCTTATTTCGGGGACTCCAGTCTATAGAAATTCATGTGCTATATTTTGATTATTCCTATGTATGGATTAGTGGTAGTTGGAGACATGTCCCAATAATCTATAGTCAATATAGTAGAGGTTTCATAAATAGTCAGTTAGAGTCATGATATGTAATTTATGTTCTTTCTTCAATTTTATCATGTTGTAAACTTTATCAATATTATACATATTTAGATTTCCTCATGATTATGTCCTACCTAGTAAATTTAGCTATTATATACATTTTAATTAGTTGCTCAAGAATCATGCCAATACATAGGTTAACTTCGGATCACATGGGGTTCTAAGCAGTGTGTTACGACTAGGGGGTAGCCTCGAGTCGTGACATGGTTATCATATATACCGTGGGTATAATTCTTTGACAGTTGATCCACACAATCAAGGTTAAAATTTTAAAGTTATATTAAGACATGTTCCCTTTCCTGTCATGTTATGAGTATAGGTTTATGCATTTGATTAAGTGCATTGGATTTGAATGACTTGAAACTGTTGATCATGGTATTATTTTATCTTAATCCCGGAGTTATATGCTAATGTTCACCCTACTAACCGTCTTAATATGTTTTATCCCCAAGTAATGCAGGATTTGACCATACCACTACTTCTCCTTCTCAGTGATTATGGATTGATCGAGAGTTGACTTGAAGTTGAAAGATTCCCTGCTACGAAAGGCTCTATTTCAGGATATATTTTTATTTTTGAGTTATATACAATGGGATACTATTTTTGTCGCCATAGTCAGGGGCATATCCCAATACTTTATTGATTTAAGTCTGGTAGAGGCTTTGTTGAACTACTGTGGACTTGGGATGGTTTGATTGTTTGTTGGTTGGTTGGTTGGTTATACACACATCATAATATCTTTAATTTCAAGTTCTCTTATCTTGTTATATATTTATAATTCATCCGACATAGGTGTAAAGTGGTCTATGGTTTGGGTGTTAGGGTAGCCTATTATCCTGGTTGAACTTCAGATACCCATCATGATGTAATACCCTAAAAAGTCCAAACCAATATTAGAGCCATGTTTCAATCTCATGAATAGTATATCATGGTTGTTTTATAGTTTTACGAGTAATTTATATGTATATTAAGGCTTCAAATAACTCCCAACTATCATATGAATCAAAACATTCCTTACCGATTGAATTCTTGGGAAGGATATTATTTTAGTCAGCTTCAAATAAGCATATCTCACTTTATACTACAAATTCTTGAGATCTGACCTACTAACAGATATATAATTTAATTATCATTCCAATGATACCAATTTCTCCCAAAACTGTTATCGGAGCAAAACGTCATACCCATTTTACTTCGGCATGTTCGCCTGGGAAATGAGTAACGACATGAGCTGATGACTTATCACAAGTCTGACGCCTTATCATCCCATGTTGTCAGGCTTAGATAGAAACCCAAAAATTTCAGCTCCTATCTGACGACCCGGGCTGACGGGCTATCACAGATCTGATGGCATATCAGACATGGTCGTCAGCTGATAATTTCAGCAACTGGGAAGTAATTTCATAGGGTATTTTTGTCTTTTTCCCTCACCCTAAACCTTACCCCCATGACATAAAATACCAAAAAAATATATTTAGCTATTGGTATTTAGTTTCAAAAGCTCTTAACCCTCTTTGTTCCCAAGAACAAACTTAGGGTTTCTTCTCAATTAACTTCAAGACCCTATCACACTCTCCATAAGATATTCAAGAATTAAGATTCCCAATCCAAGAACATTCAAGAAAGGTCAATTTTATTTCAAGATTTAATCCCTAAGGTATGTGTAGTGTTCATCCATGGATTTCTTTCATCCATGGAGTCAAAGAATCAAGTTTTAAATAATAAATTATGATTCACTTGTTATGGTGTGATCATATTCATGTTGATGGTTGTTATTAAAGTTTAAAGATGGTATCTTAATTTATTTTCAGGAAATACGTGAGCATGTTAGTTGAAATCCATGAGTTTAGGTGGCTCAAGATTGCTAAATTGATGAGTACCCCTAGGCCACAAAGTGTGTATGCAAGGTGTTTGATAAAATTCCTAAAAGACTAGAAGTCATGTATTATAGTTGAATTGTGACCTAAATGACAAATGCATACTACACCCTTATGAAAATAATGACTTCTATGATATTGTTATGCATCATGATTATTGATGGAATGTTCATGAAACTAGATTGATGGACTTATGCCATGTTGTTATGTGCATTCCCTTCCATGTATAAGACTTTAAGAACTATGTGTAGTATGAAATTCCCAACTTATGGTATTTTGAATTTGAATATTGGTTATGTGTTTAAGAAGAGCATAGTCATTTTTTGTCAATTTCCTTCCATCGAGTCGTGGGGTACTTGTACCCGACAATTTAGCTGTGTGCCAAGATCTATGTCATGTTTCACGATACTCTCAGTCAAGCCATGATACACAGGACTCAGTCAACCATGTGACTCAAAAAATCTCAAAAATCTCAGTAGTTCAGTAATCTTAGTGATTTCAGTATTCTAAGTAAAATCTCAGCAACTACAATACTCTCGGTCAGTCCTTAGACATTAATACATTCTGTCAGTCAACGAAACTCAGTAAACTCAGTTTAGCTCCTCTAAATAATACCACTAGTATTAATTCGGTTAATCAGTTCAGTTTAGTTTAGTTAATCAATTAAGTGTCTTTTAGATGGGAGTAGGATTCAGCACCGAGCAAACCTAGGGATAGTGGCTCACCCGCTGGATAGGACTGAGATCCCTAGAAGCAATCCCTAAGTTCCAGAAATATGTAGCCAGAGTAGATACGAGATGTCACCCATTAGATAGGACTTACATACTCAGGCAACACCCATTAGAATATTTAAATGCATAGGACTAATCCCAAGGGATACCCGCTAGATTAGGACTGACTCCATAGCAGTTGTCTTTACTAATGGTGTGGTACTAACACCCTTGTAACTTGGGTTATAGGTTGTACCCCAGTTATTATAGTATAGGGCATATTGGTTAGATGAATACATCCCATAGTTTCAGTTACTAAATTAGGATTGTCAGATACAGTCAACTCAGTCTCAGTAAAAGAGCTCAGATAGTTCCATCAGATTCAGGACTATCAGATACAGTCAATCCTTATCATTATAAATAGACTTCAGGATCACCCACTATATAGGACTGATCTCAACTATGGTCAATCAGTATCAGCATAATCAGATTTAGAGATCACCTACTAGGTAGGACTGATCTCAAACTAAGTCAAATCATCTTTATTATCAGTATCATTAGGATTTAGAGATCACCCGCTAGATAGGACTGATCTCAAATTCAGTTACTCAGATATAGTATGGAACTTAGCTAGTTCTATCAGGTTTAAGACTGTCAGATACAGTCACTCATGTTATTACTTATGCCAGTTATCAATACTCATGTTATCAGTATTCATCTTCAGAATTGTTATGTACAGTTAACTTGAATTGTTCCTCATTTTCAGAACCATTAGACACAATTACTTATGTATCAATAACATAGTATCAATCCCTCGGTATTTAGTAATATAGTATCATTCTTTCTCACTCATCAGTGACTCAGATATCAATATCAATAACCTCAGTAGTCAGAACTTGGTATTCAGTCCTATCACGATGTCAGTTACAGTTACATATGCATGCATGTACTCTCATATTCATATTAGTCAGTTAAATAATATTGTTCATGCATATAAACTTTATTGTATTCAGCCTACCTCACTTGCATACCAGTACATTCGAAGTACTGACATATTGACGCTATGGTGTCTTATACCATAGGCTTATAAGCATGAGATCCAAAGCGTCAGTAGCATTTCAGGTTTCAGCAGATAGAGCTATTTGTAATTCCTCATCATTCAAGGATGATATTATTTGATTATGTTACTATTTTAGTTTTCAGTTTATTTTTATAGATGGAGTTAGTTGGGGACATATCCCATCAACTCCTTATTTAGATAGTTAAAAGGCTTTTAGACTATAGCGTGTCAGATAGTTATATTAGTTATTTTGGTATTGTTATACCCTATTTTTAGTTATATATTAGTATTGAACCTTATGGCCTTTTAGCATATAGTGTTTTATGTAGTATACAGGTATAGATATCAGTCATGGGTTAGCTTGAGGTCCTTCGGGGTCATGAGCACCGTGTAGCATTTCAGTTTAGAAAATTAGGGCGTTACAAACTTTGTATGAGAGCCTAAGGTTAAATAGTATCCTAGGATGTCTAAAAAGCCGTATATAGTAGAGTCATTTACATCCGTGTATTATGCACCATACTTATGTGCAGAAGGCTATGAGATGTTTTAGGAACAATTTCCCTTCTGTTATCTCTCAAATCGTGCTATAGAAAGGTTCTCTAAGAAACCCATGTAGATTCACATCATGCTCCTTTCATGTCAACTCCACCTTACTTTCAAGGTACAAAAAATAGTAAAGCCCAAGTCCTAGTGATAGGGATTTCTTAGATAGTCTCTGTAGTCAGTTATGGGATTGCTCATAGACTTAAAGTATCCCATCAGTGAAGTTTTATCCTAAAGTTTTATAGATTTTATTCATGAACATGAGAAATCATTCTTGAACCAGAATTTAGATATGCCATCAGATCCCTTCTCAGAATCCTATGATAGCATAGACCTAGAGTTAGAAGAATGAACCCAGGAGTTTGGCAGTAGTAGAGTTGGCATAATATCATCCAGTTTGAGAAGATTATGTATTCATGGGGATATTTGTACCAAAGTGAATCAGTAGGCTTGAACAGTGCAGCAAGAAATTAAGACTATTGATTTAAAATTAAGTGTAAAGAGGTGGATGTGAATTATGAAATGTGATATTAGTAGTATATGAGGAAATAGTAGCAGAAAATATGTTTAGTAAGGCAAGCAGTTGCCAAACAGAGTGTGAATGTATATTCGGATCATTGACTTATGTCAATCCCCATCGTGTACTATGAGAACTCAGTTTCCATCTCAGTTACAATTCCAGTATTCAATACCTAGTAATCAGTGTTTAGTTCTAGAATTCAGTATTTTATTATCAGCACAAACCTCAGTTATCATCATTCAGTTATCAGAACCCAACATTCAGTCCCAGTAAGAATCTTAGTTATAATATTAGTTATAATGTCAACTTCAGTCCAGTAATCAGATCAGAAACTCAGTTCAGTTCTAGACTTGCTTGACCCATGCTACAGCTATCAGTCACTCAATTAGTATTATTTTAGTACCTCAGTCTATAGGTTATTTCCAAATCATACTATACTCCTAGACCTGCATTCTTAAGATGATACAGTTTTTCTCCTTCATGCTCAGTTACCTCATGTTATCCAGCCAATTAGTACCTTCTATGAATAATAGTTTACAACCTTAGTCCAGTTGTTCGAAATAAGTACAGACCAGTCTCACATGCCCAGTATTCAGCCATTAGTTATTCAGTTAATGAGATAAGTTAGTATATTCTTGCAGTCATACTCAGTGACTCGTAAATCTTTCAGTAGTCTTAGTTGGGGTTCATGAATCTTAGTTACTTCATCTTAGGTGATGTATCAGGCCTCAAGTCTCATATCTTAGATAATCAGTCATGATTCAGTTCCTGGATGCCTTATGAATTACCACAGTTTCCCTCAGTAGCTCAGCCAAGACAATATTCCTAGAGGGACCTAGTGTCCCAAGGGCGAGATATGCTATGATCCCCCGAGCTTTATAACATAAGCATCCTATTCTCTTTTTAAGTAATTAATCTATTTTAGAGTAGGGTAC